>NC_053124.1:32957254-32969754 GCF_010015445.1 Perca fluviatilis
GGAGGGGGAGGAGGGAGGGAGGAGATAGGGGGAGGGGGAGAGAGATAGAGGGGGGAGAGAGGGAGATGGGGGAGAGAGGGGAGGGAGGGGAGAGAGAGACTGAATATTATACGAGAACATTTAAATCCAGGAAGGTCAGCTGTAAGTTGACTCGTTATCGATCCAAACACACGGTCGGGTTGCAAAGAAGAAATTAAAACTCACGGCGCTGTGGAGATCTCTCCCTCCCTCCTCCCTCTCTCCCTCCTCCCTCTCTCTCTCTCTCTCTCCTCCTCTCTCTCTCCCTCTCTCCCTCCTCCTCCTCTCTCCCTCTCTCCCCTCCCTCTCTCCCTCCCTCTCTGTCCTCCCTCTCTCTCTCTGTCTATCCCTCCTCCCTCTCTATCTCTCTCTCCCTCCCTCCCTCCCTCTCTCTATCCCTCCCTCTCCTCTCCCCTCCTCCCTCCCTCTCCTCCTCCCCCCTCTCTCCCTCCCCCTCCTCCCTCCCTCCCCTCTCTCCTCCTCCTCCCCTCTCTCCATCCATCCCTCCCTCTCCCTCCTCTCCCCCTCCATCTCTCCTCCCTCCCTCTCTCTCTCTCCTCCCTCCCTCTCTCCCTCCCTCCCTCCTCCTCCCTCTCTCTCTCCCTCTCTATCCCTCCATCCCTCCCTCTCCCTCCCCTCCCTCTCTCCTCTCTCTCTCTCTCTCCTCCCTCCTCCCTCCCTCCTCTCTCTCTCTCCTCCCTCCCTCCATCCCTCCCCTCTCTATCCCTCTCCTCCCTCCCTCTCTCTCTCCTCCCTCTCTCTCTCCCTCTCTCCATCCCTCCCTCTCCCTCTCTCCCTCCCTCTCTCCTCCCTCCATCCCTCCCTCTCTATCCCTCCCCCTCCCTCTCTATCCCTCTCCCTCCCTCCCTCTCTCTCTCTCCCCCTCTCTATCCCTCCATCTAGTCCCGGGTCTTCCCCGAGGCCTCCTCCGATAGACATAGAGACAGACAGACAGACAGAGAGACAGACAGATAGACAGACAGACAGATAGAGACAGACAGACACAGAGACAGACAGATAGAGACAGACAGACACAGAGACAGACAGACAGAGACAGACAGACACAGAGACAGACAGAGACATAGAGACAGACAGACAGACAGAGACAGACAGAGAGACCGACAGATAGACAGAGACAGAAAGACAGACAGAGACAGACAGACAGACAGAGACATAGAGACAGACAGACAGAGACAGACAGACAGAGACAGACAGACACAGAGACAGACAGATAGACAGATAGAAACAGACAGACAGACAGATAGAAACAGACAGACAGACAGAGACAGACAGATAGACATAGACAGACAGACACAGAGACAGACAGATAGAGAGACAGACAGACAGAGAGAGATAGACAGATAGAAACAGACAGAAAGAAACAAACAGATAGAAACAGACAGACAGACAGACAGACAGACAGACACTTCAGTCATCCCGAGGGAAATGTTAGTATCTCTCCACTTCTAGACATCTGAGGTACGACTGTATCTAAAGGAGGAGACCCAGTAGAGTCTGGAGGCTGAAATGTGATTTTTTTAAACTTTGTAGTCCGTGTTGCATTCACTGTCTCCACCGGTGACCGCTCGCCCTCTCTGTAACGAAATCTGACGCCTACTCCAAGATATATACAGAGTCATATTTCATGTCTGAACTCTGATGTACGAGCAGTATTAGGGGACCACTAAGGTCTATATAAAAGAGACTTCAGATACAGTATTAGGGGACCACTAAGGTCTATATAAAAGAGACTTCAGATACAGTATTAGGGGACCACTAAGGTCTATATAAAAGAGACTTCAGATACAGTATTAGGGGACCACTAAGGTCTATATAAAAGAGACTTCAGATACAGTATTAGGGGACCACTAAGGTCTATATAAAAGAGACTTCAGATACAGTATTAGGGGACCACTAAGGCCTATATAAAAGCATCCAAAGAGCACCATGTCATGGGACCTTTAACAGTTTATGAACCATTTTTTTTTTTTTAAGAACAATGTGACTTTCCTGATTGTTTTAGCAACCAAAGACTCATTTCATCAACTTAATTTTCTTTTAATTGTATGCCGTCGTAACCATCTCTCTCCGACTGGTGGAGATATCCCAGATATAACTGTGGGATGTCATTATTCACGCGAACACGCTGACTGACAACCAGCTAACTCGGGTCTTCACACCTCTCTTTACTTCTATTCAAGACATTTCTCTCCTTCGTCCCTCCACAATACGACTCTCAGGCGCTTTATTAACTGGCAGAGAGCTCCAGCTCTCCTCCTCCTCCTCCTCCTCCTCCTCCTGTTTTTCTGATAATCCTCTTCCAACATGTGAATAAATAATTCACCGCTATCGGGCTCACAGCCACGTCACCGCAGCTTTTGTGCGTTTCCTCCTCCCCTGGATTTTAAACTTTTGCACGCTTCGACTGATGGATATATGAATACTCCTCTCCTCGTCACTGACATCAGTGGGAATTAGTTTCGTGTCCCGACGCCGAGACCATGTAGTCCCCTGTGTGTGTTTCCCCTCCTCTGTCCTGGGATAATCCCTTTAACACGAGAACATTTGGCGAGTCAATTCGGCCCTTTCCATGCCCCCCCTCCCCGCACCTTCCCCTCATTGAAGTATGGTATCTCACAAAAGTGAGCGCACCCCTCACATTTCAGTAAATATTTCATTATATCTTTTAATGGGACAACACTGAAGAAATTACACTTTGCTCCAATGTAAAGTATTAAGTGTCCAGCTTGTATAACTAATTAATGTAACTATAATTAATGTGTAAATGTGCTGTCCACTCAAAATAACTCAACACACAGCCATTAATGTCTAAACAGCTGGCAACAAAAGCAAGTCCACCCCTATGTTAAATTCCCATAGAGGCAGGAAGACTTTTATTTTGAAAGGCCAGTTATTTCATGGATCCAGGATACTATGCATCCATGGAGTTAAAATATATAAATAATGTGATGATGTGGGGGGGCTATTTTAACTCCAAAGGCCAAGGGAACTTTATCAGGATGCATAGTATCATGGATCCATTAAATAACTGGCCTTTCAAAATAAAAGTCTGCCTGCCTCTATGGGAATTTAACATTGGGGTGGACTGACTTTTTAGACATTAATGGCTGTGTGTTGAGTTATGTTGAGGGGACAGCACATTTACACTGTTATACAAGCTGGACACTTACTACTTCATATTGTAGCAAAGTGTAATTTCTTCAGTGTTGTCCCATTAAAAGATATAATGAAATATTTACTGAAATGTGAGGGGTGCGCTCGGTTTTGTGAGATACAGTAATAGCCGCCTGTCTCGGACGCCTCAGGTCCGACACAACCCCGACCGATTAATCGACAATGAAAATAATCGTTAGTTGCAGCCCTGATATACTGTATACATACCTGCAAACTCAGAAGGGCTGAAAAAGGTGACATCTCTCTGGGAGAAGGGTATTTTACAATTACTTTGAATGCAGCACGAGGCTGGCACGTTACCGGCTGCCGAGTGTAGTGTTAACTAGCTAACGGTAGGCTAACGTTACCTGGTGCTAAGTGTAGAGTTAACTAGCTAACGGTAGGCTAATGTTACCTGGTGCTAAGTGTAGAGTTAACTAGCTAACGGTAGGCTAACGTTACCTGGTGCTAAGTGTAGAGTTAACTAGCTAACGGTAGGCTAATGTTACCTGGTGCTAAGTGTAGTGTTAACTAGCTAACGGTAGGCTAATGTTACCTGCTGCCAGGTGTAGTGTTAACTAGCTAACGGTAGGATAACGTTACCTGCTGTTGAGCGTAGCATTAACTAGCTAACGTTAGGCTAACGTTACGTGCTGCAAGTATAGTGTTAACCTTCTAACGGTAGGCTAACGTTACCTGCTGCCAGGTGTAGCGTTAACTAGCTAACGGTAGGATAACGTTACCTGCTGCCAGGTGTAGTGTTAACTAGCTAACGGTAGGCTAACGTTACCTGCTGCAAGTATAGTGTTAACTAGCTAACGGTAGGCTAACGTTACCTGCTGCAAGTATAGTGTTAACCTTCTAACGGTAGGCTAACGTTACCTGCTGCCAGGTGTAGCGTTAACTAGCTAACGGTAGGCTAAAGTTACCTGCTGTCGAGTGTAGTGTTAACTAGCTAACGGTAGGCTAACGTTACCTGCTGTTGAGTGTAGTGTTAACTAGCTAACGGTAGGCTAACGTTACCTGCTTTTGAGTGTAGTGTTAACTAGCTAACGGTAGGCTAACGTTACCTGCTGCCGAGCGTAGTGTTAACTAGCTAACGGTAGGCTAACGTTACCTGCTGTTGAGTGTAGCGTTAACTAGCTAAAGGTTGGCTAACGTTACCTGCTTTTGAGTGTAGCGTTAACTAGCTAACGGTAGGCTAACGTTACCTGCTGCCGAGTATAGTGTTAACCTTCTAACGGTAGGCTAACGTTACCTGCTGCCAGGTGTAGCGTTAACTAGCTAACGGTAGGCTAATGTTACCTGCTGCCAGGTGTAGTGTTAACTAGCTAACGGTAGGCTAACGTTACCTGCTGCAAGTATAGTGTTAACCTTCTAACGGTAGGCTAACGTTACCTGCTGCCAGGTGTAGCGTTAACTAGCTAACGGTAGGCTAACGTTACCTGCTGTCAAGTGTAGCGTTAACTAGCTAACAGTAGGCTAACGTTACCTGCTGTCGAGTGTAGTGTTAACTAGCTAACGGTAGGCTAACGTTACCTGCTGTCGAGTGTAGCGTTAACTAGCTAAAGGTTGGCTAACGTTACCTGCTTTTGAGCGTAGTGTTAACTAGCTAACGGTAGGCTAACATTACGGGCTGCCGAGCATAGTGTTAACTAGCTAACGGTAGGCTAACGTTACCTGCTGCCAGGTGTAGCGTTAACTAGCTAACGGTATGCTAATGTTACCTGCTGCCAGGTCTAGTGTTAACTAGCTAACGGTAGGCTAACGTTACCTGCTGCCGAGTGTAGTGTTAACTAGCTAACGGTAGGCTAATGTTACCTGCTGCCAGGTTTAGTGTTAACTAGCTAACGGTAGGCTAATGTTACCTGCTGCCAGGTTTAGTGTTAACTAGCTAACGGTAGGCTAAGGTTACCTGCTGCCAGGTTTAGTGTTAACTAGCTGACGGTAGGCTAACGTTACCTGCATTTGAGTGTAGTGTTAACTAGCTAACGGTAGGCTAATGTTACCTGCTGCCAGGTTTAGTGTTAACTAGCTAACGGTAGGCTAAGGTTACCTGCTGCCAGGTTTAGTGTTAACTAGCCAACGGTAGGCTAACGTTACCTACTGCCAGGTGTAGTGTTAACTAGCTAACGGTAGGCTAACGTTACCTGCTGCTAAGTGTAGTGTTAACTAGCTAACGGTAGGCTAACGTTACCTGCTGTTGAGTGTAGCGTTAACTAGCTAACAGTAGGCTAACGTTACCTGCTGTTGAGTGTAGCGTTAACTAGCTAACGGTAGGCTAAGGTTACCTGCTGCCGAGTGTAGTGTTAACTAGCTAACGGTAGGCTAAGGTTACCTGCTGCTAAGTGTAGTGTTAACCTTCTAACGGTAGGCTAAGGTTACCTGCTGCCGAGTGTTTGTTAACTAGCCAACGGTAGGCTAACGTTACCTGCTGTTGAGTGTAGTGTTAACTAGCTAACGGTAGGCTAACGTTACCTGCTGTTGAGTGTAGCGTTAACTAGCTAACGGTAGGCTAACGTTACCTGCTGTCGAGTGTAGTGTTAACTAGCTAACGGTAGGCTAAGGTTACCTGCTGCTAAGTGTAGTGTTAACTAGCTAACGGTAGGCTAATGTTACCTGCTGTTGAGTGTAGCGTTAACTAGCTAAAGGTTGGCTAACGTTACCTGCTGCCGAGTGTTTGTTAACTAGCTAACGGTAGGCTAACGTTACCTGCTGTTGAGTGTAGCGTTAACTAGCTAACAGTAGGCTAACGTTACCTGCTGTTGAGTGTAGCGTTAACTAGCTAAAGGTTGGCTAACGTTACCTGCTTTTGAGTGTAGTGTTAACTAGCTAACGGTAGGCTAACGTTACCTGCTGCCGAGTGTTTGTTAACTAGCTAACGGTAGGCTAACGTTACCTGCTGTTGAGTGTAGTGTTAACTAGCTAACGGTAGGCTAACGTTACCTGCTGCCGAGTGTTTGTTAACTAGCACAGGCATTTAAGTGGCACCTAAATAATGCACCGAAATCCGCGTCGCTATTTGGTAATGAAAATACAATTTGGAACAAATTTTATATTTCTGCCGAAAACTGAAAACGTGTCCTCGTTTTTACAGAATGAGAGAAAAACTACAACTTCCTGCATCTTATTGTAGTTCATCCTCAGGTCTTTTCGTGGCTCAGAATGGGCCTTTTACTACACACTGCCCGAGAGGAAGTCTTCAAGAAAAAAGATTTTGGGAGAACTTGAGGCGAGAGTTCAACGTGAGGACGAGGAAAAGCGCGAGCGTGCACGCCGTCTCGTGCACGCCGTCTCGTGCACGCCATCTCGTGCACGCTCGGCGCTCTCACGTTGAGCTGGCATCCCATCAGCGTGCGCTCGCGGAGCATATAGGACCGGCCTGCAAAAAAATGAAATGAATAAAAAGCCAGTGAGTCATGTCAAAAGAGACTCTTGTGTACAGTCAGTCCTGTTTTCATCCGCTCGCCACCGTTCAGGTCAGCGCGTCAGTAAACCTAAACACACACACACACACACACACACACACACACACACACACACACACACACACACACACACACACACACACACACACACACACACACACACACACACACACACACACACACACACACACACACACACACACAAGCTCTCCACCCCCCACGCAAACATGTATGCATGAGCGCACAAACATACTCTGATCCCACGCTGGGGAAACACACGAGAGAGAGAGAGAGAGAGGCTGGATGTCCTCAGGTGACTCACATCACCATGCCTTGGGCTTGGGGATTCAGTGAACACACGAAAGGTCTCTATATAAGAGACTTCAGATACAGTATTAGGGGACCACTAAGGTCTATATAAGAGACTTCAGATACAGTATTAGGGGACCACTAAGGCCTATATAAAAGAGACTTCAGATACAGTATTAGGGGACCACTAAGGTCTATATAAAAGAGACTTCAGATACAGTATTAGGGGACCACTAAGGCCTATATAAAAGAGACTTCAGATACAGTATTAGGGGACCACTAAGGTTTATATAAAAGAGACTTCAGATACAGTATTAGGGGACCACTAAGGTCTATATAAAAGAGACTTCAGATACAGTATTAGGGGACCACTAAGGCCTATATAAAAGAGACTTCAGATACAGTATTAGGGGACCACTAAGGCCTATATAAAAGAGACTTCAGATACAGTATTAGGGGACCACTAAGGCCTATATAAAGAGACTTCAGATACAGTATTAGGGGACCACTAAGGCCTATATAAAAGAGACTTCAGATACAGTATTAGGGGACCACTAAGGTCTATATAAAAGAGACTTCAGATACAGGATTAGGGGACCACTAAGGTCTATATAAAAGAGACTTCAGATACAGTATTAGGGGACCACTAAGGCCTATATAAAAGAGACTTCAGATACAGTATTAGGGGACCACTAAGGCCTATATAAAAGAGACTTCAGATACAGTATTAGGGGACCACTAAGGTCTATATAAAAGAGACTTCAGATACAGTATTAGGGGACCACTAAGGTCTATATAAAAGACTTCAGATACAGTATTAGGGGACCACTAAGGTCTATATAAAAGAGACTTCAGATACAGTATTAGGGGACCACTAAGGTCTATATAAAAGAGACTTCAGATACAGTATTAGGGGACCACTAAGGCCTATATAAAAGAGACTTCAGATACAGTATTAGGGGACCACTAAGGTCTATATAAAAGAGACTTCAGATACAGTATTAGGGGACCACTAAGGTCTATATAAAAGTATCCAAAGAGCACCATGTCATCGGACCTTTTAAAAGTACCGCTTTAGCACCAGTATCAGAAAAAAATAAATATCCAACGCTAATCAAGACAGATGTTAAAACTCTGCAGCCTGTGCCGCTAACGCCGAGCCGAAGCTACAGACTTATCTTTGTATAAAACATCCATCGGCATCAGTTTAACTCTTTAGAAAAATCAGTATTTCACTAAACTTTAAAAGTACTCAAAGTTTGTTTTCCAAAAGCCGTATTATCCGGGGGACGACCCGACTTGTGACATCTCGCGTTTTCGAGAAACTGAACGTGTTAATGATTTAAAGGTGTTAAGATGCTACACACACACACACACACACAACACCTCGTCAGGTGAGACCAGAATCTGCCGAGTTCGCAGCTACGACGCTGTCGAAAAGCTTGTTATTTCTTTCTCCTTTTGGTGCCGACGGGCGCTCTCGTCTTCTCCTATGTCTTTATCCTCTTCCCTTCTTTTATTTTTGTTGTTGTTGAAATTGTCTTTCTACGTTTATTCCTCTCTCGTCTCAGACTATCTCCCACCCTTATTCTTTTGTTTTCTCCTCTGAGCTACATCTCCCTCCCTCCCTCTCTCCTTCCCTCCCTCCTTCCCTCCCTCCTTCCCTCCCTATTCGACCTCTCCATCTCTGTAAAAGGAGGTCCGTTACACAATTGTATCGAGGCTATTGAGGTCTTGGGTGCACAAAGACTGTATTCAAACCTCTGTGCTATTTTTCAGGAACTGGGCTCGGCGCAGAATCACACTTACCATCTGCGGTGTGTGTGTGTGTGTGTGTGTGTGTGTGTGTGTGTGTGTGTGTGTGTGTGTGTGTGTGCCCTCTCTCACCTGAAAACAGATCCCATTCAAATCAACGGTGAACCGAAATCCGACAGAGGTTGAAACCTTTGAAACAATCACGAGAGAAGAACTGTTCTGACGTTCACAAAACAAAAAGGTACTTGGCAGGGAAAGTGTGTGTTGCGCACACACACACACACACACACACACACACACAGAAACACACACACAGAAACACACACACACACACACACACACACACACACACACACACACACACACACACACACACACACACACACACACTCTGCATTGTGTTCCTCAAGGCCTCACCTTGACCAAAACAAAGTTTAGAAAATGACATAACTTCACTGAGATGCAGCCTTTAAAACCAGGAAGACTACACTTACTCCATACCGGATATCTAGTCTTTTATATTGATGTGTGTGTGTGTGTGTGTGTGTGTGTGTGTTTCTGTGTGTGTTTCTGTGTGTGTGTGTGTGTGTGTGTGTGTGTGTTTCTGTGTGTGTGTTTCTGTATGTGTGTGTGTTTTCTGTGTGTGTGTGTGTCTGTGTGTGTGTTTCTGTGCGTGTGTGTGTTTGTTTCTGTGCGTATGTGTGTGTTTCTGTGTGTGTGTGTGTTTCTGTGCGTGTGTGTGTGTTGTGTGTTTTCTGTGCTGTGTGTTTTGTGTGTGTGTGTTTTGTTTGTGTGTGTCTGTGTGTGTGTGTGTTTCTGTGCGTATGTGTGTGTTTCTGTGTGTGTGTGTGTTTCTGTGCGTGTGTGTGTGTGTCTGTGTGTGTGTGTGTTTCTGTGCATGTGTGTGTGTACGGCCGATCAATGAGGACTAAAGCTCGTGTTTAATGCTACACACAGAAACACACAGAAACACACACACACACACACACACACACACTTCTACTCTGCATTTTGTTCCTCAAGGCCTCACCTTGACCAAAACAAATCTTGTTTCTAACCTCAGACCTCATAAATAAAACGTTTCATCAAGCTGTTACGACCTCACAAAGCATGAAAAACCTCATCTCTCTCACACACACACACACACACACACACACACACACACACAATCAAACACACACACACACACACACACGTGGGTCTATTTGGGTCAGAGCTGAAATGAAAGTGTGGTCGCACGAACACACAGTTACATCAACACAGATTCTCCCTCTCAGCGCTGCTCTCACTGTCTGTATGTGTGTATATGTATATATATGTGTGTGTGTGTGTGTGTGTGTGTGTGTGTGTGTGTCGGCGCCCCTGTCAGCTCGAGTGCGTCAGCGTCTCTCTCCCCCCTCCCTTTCTCGCTGTCATGTCGATTTCCTCGGCTGTAAACCTTTATGTTTTCCCCCCTCGTCGTCGTCGTATTAACCTATATTAACTCCCGCTCCTCATCATCAAAAAAGAGGCGCCGCGGCCCGTTTCGAGTCTGTCACATCTAACTAGACGCAAACGCGTGTTTTTTTTTTTCCTTTACATTCGGCGCCACAGACGGGGGTCGGGATGCAAACTCCCCTGTGTAATGTGCCTGCGAAGGTTTTTTGTTTTTTTGAAGACACTTGACGAAGATCTGTGCTGCTGCTGCTGCTGTGATGTTATATAAACGCTCTCAGCGATTGGTTAGCACCTTGGCGGGGGCAAGCAGTCGGGCGCGGTTCAACGCGCCGAGACAAAACGCACACGCACGTCTGCTGGTTAAAAAGGGCCGACGCGTCAGATGCGACTTCCCCGTTTGATCGGTGACAACAGACAGCTCCTCTCTGGCTAACAGGTGATTGCAACAGGTGTGAGCTGCAGGATGTGAAGGTCTGTGTTAGGGGGGGGCTCCAGACTCAGGGGGGCTCCGGACCAACCGAGGGGTCCCTAGCGAACCCTAGTCTGTCTCAGGGGGGCTCCAGACCAACCGAGGGTCCTAGTCTGTCTCAGGGGGGCTCCGGACCAACCGAGCGGCCCTAGTCTGTCTCAGGGGGGCTCCGGACCAACCGAGGGGTCCTAGTCTGTCTCAGGGGGCTCCGGACCAACCGAGGGGTCCTAGTCTGTCTCAGGGGGCTCCGGACCAACCGAGGGGTCCTAGTCTGTCTCAGGGGGGCTCCGGACCAACCGAGGGGTCCTAGTCTGTCTCAGGGGGCTCCGGACCAACCGAGGGGTCCTAGTCTGTCTCAGGGGGGCTCCGGACCAACTGTCTCAGGGGGCTCGGACCAACCGAGCGCCCTAGTCTGTCTCAGCGGGGCTCCGGACCAACCGAGGGCCCTAGTCTGTCTTAGGGGGGCTCCGGACCAACCGAGGGCCCTAGTCTGTCTCAGGGGGCTCCGGACCAACCGAAGGGGCCTCAGTCTGTCTCAGGGGGCTCCGGACCAACAGGGGCCCTAGTCTGTCTCATGGGGGCTCGACCAACCGAGGGGTCCTAGTCTGTCTCAGGGGGGCTCCGGACCAACCGAGGGGTCCTAGTCTGTCTCAGCGGGGCCGGACCAACCGAGGGGCCCTAGTCTGTCTCAGGGGGGCTCCGGACCAACCGAGGGCCCTAGTCTGTCTCAGGGGGCTCCGGACCAACCGAGGGGCCCTAGTCTGTCTCAGGGGGGCTCCGGACCAACCGAGGGCCCTAGTCTGTCTCAGCGGGGCTCCGGACCAACCGAGGGGTCCCTAGCGAACCCTAGTCTGTCTCAGGGGGCTCCGGACCAACCGAGGGGCCCTAGTCTGTCTTAGGGGGGCTCCGGACCAACCGAGGGGCCCTAGTCTGTCTCAGGGGGGCTCCGGACCAACCAAGGGGTCCCTAGCGAACCCTAGTCTGTCTCAGGGGGGCTCCGGACCAACCGAGGGGCCCTAGTCTGTCTTAGGGGGGCTCCGGACCAACCAAGGGGCCCTAGTCTGTCTCAGGGGGGCTCCGGACCAACCGAGGGGCCCTAGTCTGTCTCAGGGGGGCTCCGGACCAACCGAGGGGCCCTAGTCTGTCTCAGGGGGGCTCCGGACCAACCGAGCGGCCCTAGTCTGTCTCAGGGGGGCTCCGGACCAACCGAGGGGTCCTAGTCTGTCTCAGGGGGGCTCCGGACCAACCGAGGGGCCCTAGTCTGTCTCAGGGGGGCTCCGGACCAACCGAGGGGCCCTAGTCTGTCTCAGGGGGGCTCCGGACCAACCGAGCGGCCCTAGTCTGTCAGACAGACAGACAGACAGACAGACAGACAGACAGACAGACTGACTTCAGGCCACTTACATAGTCTACGGAGAAAGCGGCTCTGCGTGAAACCCACGTGTAACCATAAATCGGCCCTAAGGCACTAAAACCGGACCCAAACCAGCGTACCAAGACGCATCCGAGCGTGACCGCTGCACCCTAAGGCGCTAAGGCCTCCTTCACTCGTGGCGTGAGCGTGGCGTGTTAGCTGCGTGGCGTTTTCTACGTCTTTGCACACCAGAAAGGTGTCTGACACGGCTGCAGCTGCATTGAGAAATCTCAATCATTCCCAATCTTACAGAGACGGAGAGCGTAGGTATATGTAAGGAGATAACATAGGCACAGGCTAATTACTGATCACTAACATAGACACAGGCTAATTACTGATCACTAACATAGACACAGGCTAATTACTGATCACTAACATAGACTAGACACAGGCTAATTACTGATCACTAACATAGACACAGGCTAATTACTGATCACTAACATAGACAGGCTAATTACTGATCACTAACATAGACAGGCTAATTACTGATCACTAA
>NC_053124.1:32972254-32977254 GCF_010015445.1 Perca fluviatilis
CGCACAGACACACAGACAGACACACACACGCACAGACACACGCACAGACACACAAACAGACACACACACAAACAGACACACACACAAACAGACACACAGACAGACAGACACACACACGCACAGACACACGCACAGACACACAAACAGACACACACACAAACAGACACACACACGCACAGACACACAGACAAACAGACACACACACACAAACACACACACACACACACACAGACAGACACACACACAGACACACACACACACACACAGACACACACACACAGACACATACAGACACACACACAGACAGACACACACACACACACACCAATAGTGCGATTCAGCCGAACTCAGCGAGGCAGCTGTGTGTGTGTGTGTGTGTGTGTGTGTCTCTGTGTGTGTGTGTGTCTGTCTCTGTGTGTGTGTCTGTGTGTGTCTGTGTGTGTGTGTGTGTGTGTGTGTGTGTGTGTGTCTGTCTCTGTGTGTCTGTCTCTGTGTGTGTGTGTGTGTGTGTGTGTGTGTGTGTGTGTGTGTGTGTGTCTGTCTGTGTCTGTGTGTGTGTGTGTGTGTGTGTGTGTGTGTGTGTGTGTGTGTCTGTGTGTGTGTGTGTGTGTGTGTGTGTGTGTGTGTGTGTGTGTGTGTGTGTGTGTGTGTGGTTAAAGCTGCTTTATTATAACACACCGTAGACAGGTTAGTTTTCTCTCTCTCTACGATCACATTCACTTTCAACCCAAAAAACAAAGTCTAAATTATGACAGAAAGTGTATTCTGACGAATGTACGGGACATAAGTTGAAGCCGCTGATCTCCAACAGAGACGCTCTGAAGTCCCCGATGAAGCAACATGAAACAAAACCACAGAAGAAGTGTGTTTTCAAAGAGCCATTTGATCAGAGCAGAGAGACTTTTGAACCAGATCCCCAAATATAGAGGAGTGACAGTGACAGTTATAGGGACAGATAGTCACAGTTAGGGACAGATAGGGACAGATAGTGACAGATAGGGACAGATAGTAACAGTTAGGGACAGATAGGGACAGATAGGGACAGATAGTAACAGTTAGGGACAGATAGGGACAGATAGTAACAGTTAGGGACAGATAGGGACAGATAGGGACAGATAGTAACAGTTAGGGACAGATAGTAACAGTTAGGGACAGATAGGGACAGATAGGGACAGATAGTAACAGTTAGGGACAGATAGTCACAGATAGGGACAGATAGTAACAGTTAGGGACAGATAGGGACAGTTAGTGACAGACAGGGACAGTTGGGGACAGACAGGGACACTTGAGGACAGTTGGGGACAGATAGGGACACTTGAGGACAGTTGGGGACAGATAGTGACAGTTTGAGATAGACAGTGACAGGGACAGATAGTCACAGTTAGGGACAGATAGTGACAGTTAGGGACAGATAGTGACACTTTGGGACAGATAGTGACAGTTAGGGACAGATAGTGACAGTTAGGGACAGATAGTGACACTTTGGGACAGATAGTGACAGTTAGGGACAGATAGTGACAGTTAGGGACAGATAGTGACACTTTGGGACAGATAGTGACAGTTAGGGACAGATAGTGACAGTTAGGGACAGATAGTGACAGTTAGGGACAGATAGGGACAGTTTGAGATAGACAGTGACAGGGACAGATAGTCACAGTTAGGGACAGATAGTGACAGTGACAGGGACAGATAGGGACAGTTTGAGATAGACAGTGACAGGGACAGATAGTCACAGTTAGGGACAGATAGTCACAGTTAGGGACAGATAGTCACAGTTAGGGACAGATAGTGACAGTTAGGGACAGATAGTGACACTTGGGGACAGTTAGTAACAGTTAGGGACAGATAGGGACAGTTTGAGAGAGACAGTGACAGGGACAGATAGTGACAGTTAGGGACAGATAGTGACACTTGGGGACAGTTGGGGACAGATAGGGACAGTTTGAGATAGACAGTGACAGGGACAGATAGTCACAGTTAGGGACAGATAGGGACAGTTAGTAACAGTTAGGGACAGATAGGGACAGTTTGAGAGAGACAGTGACAGGGACAGATAGTCACAGTTAGGGACAGATAGGGACAGTTAGTAACAGTTAGGGACAGATAGGGACAGATAGTAACAGTTAGGGACAGATAGGGACAGTTAGTGACAGACAGGGACAGTTGGGGACAGACAGGGACAGTTGGGGACAGACAGGGACACTTGAGGACAGTTGGGGACAGATAGTGACAGTTAGTGACAGACAGGGACAGTTGGGGACAGACAGGGACAGTTGGGGACAGACAGGGACACTTGAGGACAGTTGGGGACAGTTGGGGACAGATAGGGACAGTTGGGGACAGTTTGAGATAGACAGTGACAGGGACAGATAGTGACAGATAGGGACAGATAGGGACAAATAGTGACAGGGACAGATAGGGACAGTTAGGGACAGATAGTGACAGATAGTGACAGATAGGGACAGATCGGGACAGTTAGGGATGGTTAGGGACAGATGGGGACAGTTAGGGACAGATAGGCACAGTTAGGGACAGATAGGGACAGATAGTGACAGATAGTGACAGTTAGGGACAGAGGGACAGATCGGGACAGTTAGGGATGGTTAGGGACAGATGGGGACAGTTAGGCACAGATAGGGACGGTTGGGGACAGATGGGGACAGTTAGGGATGGTTAGGGACAGATGGGGACAGTTAGGCACAGATAGGGACGGTTGGGGACAGATAGGGACAGATAGTGACAGTTAGGGACAGAGGGACAGATCGGGACAGTTAGGGATGGTTAGGGACAGATGGGGACAGATAGGGACAGATAGTGACAGATAGTGACAGATAGTGACAGATAGTGACAGATAGGGACAGATAGGGACAGATAGGGACAGATAGGGACAGATAGGGACAGATAGGGACAGTTAGGGACAGAGGGACAGTTAGGGACAGATAGGGACAGATCGGGACAGATAGGGACAGTTAGGGATGGTTAGGGACAGATAGGGACAGATAGGGACAGATAGTGACAGTTAGGGACAGAGGGACAGTTGGGGACAGTTAGGGATGGTTAGGGACAGATAGGGACAGATAGGGACAGATAGGGACAGTTAGGGACAGAGGGACAGTTGGGGACAGTTAGGGATGGTTAGGGACAGTTTCACTTTCCTCCTCTTCCTCCATTACAGGGTTTGTAAACCTTTTCCAAAGGTCAAATTCAAGCACTTTTCAAGCCCTTTCCAGGTCCGTTTTAAAGCTTTTTCCAGCACCTTACACCACCGTAAAATATATATACACCAATACATCGTCAAAATTATTATTTACTGTTTTTGTCACATTAAAAGACATAATGCTAATAAACAGCCCAAAATTGTGTTTGGTAATAGCAGGAGGATCAGATATTAAGTTTTATTTTTCAAATATCTAACCTGCCTGAGTCAACGTAAAGACACTATTACCCCCAACAATCGGGGACTACCGATGAAAATTAGCACTTGAGCTAACTCGGGAACATTTACATTGTTTTAATGTTGATTAATGTTCACTGTCCCCTTTCAAAAATAAAGAAATCGAACAAAATCAGTGACAGGTTCACTTCACTGACCCTGAATTACCACCTTTAAAATGTTTAACCTCTAACATAACATACAGTAAGACAGCTGTCAGTCCCTCCAGAAAAATTATGCGACGCATAATCAGCCAAAGTCCGCATATTTAGGCGGAAATCCTGGTTAGCTGATTGGATAAACCATCTGTCTATCACCACCTGGGGGCCAAATCAACCAATCAGATCAAAGAAGCGTATGGAAATACAACCACGAGCCAGGCTACCCTGCTGCTGCAGAGCATAGCTCGTTAGCTCGTTAGCTCGTTAGCTCAGCGAGCTAGCAACATGTCGGTAAAGGAGATTTGCCGTTTGTGTAACGAGAATTTTAGGAATAAAAAGGCCCCATTTCAGGTTCCCGGTCCATACTCCAAAAGAAGGATCCAAGAGGATAGCTGATTGGATAACGGCTCCAAAATGTTCTCTTATCTCAAGATGCCAGACTGGTCTGGGAGCGGAGAACTGGAGCTCGCCAGATCAGGACACTCTCACCAGGCTAAGATTTCGGCTCCCAGTGGCTCCAATTATTTAGCTCGTTACGTTTTGCGAAGTAAACTCTTAATTTCTCTCGTGTTCTGAATGAAAAAATAAAGTTTTTAAGTATTAAAGTGCCCATATTATGAAAAAAACAACACTTTTTCTGGTGATTTGGGGTGTTGTTCTTTTGTGTCTCTGGTGCTTCCACACATACAAACTTTGAAAACAATCCATCCATGGTGTTTTAAGTGAGATATGGTTTCTGAATGTGTCCTGCCTTCAGTCTCCTGGTGAGCTGTTCAAAATCGGCTCGGACTGTGACGTCACAGTCCGAAACGAGCTGGCTAACCGCAACCGTTAGCTCGTAGCGTAGCTAACGCTAACACTAGCATGGTACCTCGTTCTCAATAGCAAAGCACCTGCTACAACACACACAAGTTCACCATAATCTACCAGAAGAACTACTTCCATGTGCTCCCTGGTTTAGAAGAAGTCTCCCAGCTGATCCTGATCCTTGGAACTGACTGAAGTCGGAGAAACAGCCTTTCTTTTACCGTCTATGGAGCTAGCTGACACGAGCTACGATCTGAGCTACTGAGCATGTGCGAGTGCAATCAAAGATAGTACAGAAGAAGAAGAGAGGTCTCACTCTGTAGCTGAAACAGAGACCTGAACACAGGGTGAAAAGAGGAGCTGCAGCAATGTGCAGTACAACAAAAATATGTTGTTTTTTTAAAAATTAAACCATGTAAATCTATTCTGGTACAACCTAAAAATACAAATTATGAAGCTGAAAATGAGCAGAATATGGGCGCTTTTAAAGTGCCCATTATTATGAAAAAATAAAAACCCATCCATGGTGTTTTTGAGTGAGATACGAGTTCCTGGATCTGTCCTGCCTTCAGTCTCCTGCTGAGCTGGTCCGAATCGGC
>NC_053124.1:32982254-32987254 GCF_010015445.1 Perca fluviatilis
CACCGGTAGTCTGGGTACAACCAAGTAACGCGTGGATAGTTAGCGTGCACAGAGCTCTGTGTCGTGAGAACGTGAATCATTGTTGACATATTTCACTCTGGAGAAAAGTGACATATTTTGTGGATACTTCTGTATTTATATTCAGTATTTCGTATAATTTGGATATTTTTGCTAATAATTTTCAAATATTTTCAATTATTTTAAGAGGTTTTTCTTCAGGTATTTTGCACATTTTATGGGGATATTTTGCTTATGATTTTGGATATTTTTACTGATTTTTACCAATATTTTATTAATATATTTTAAGTGTTTTGGGATACAGTATTTTAGTACTAGTAGTAGTAAGTAGTAGATATTTTACTAACATTTTGGGGCTATTTTACAAACATTTGGGGCATATTTTACTCATATTTTGGGGATATTCATATTTTGGGCATGTTTTACTAATTTTTATTCAGATATTTTACTAATATTTTGGGCATATTTTACTAATATTTTGGGCATATTTTACTAATATTTTGGGGATATTTTACTAATATTTTGGGGATATTTTACTAATGTTTTGGGGATATTTTACTAATTTCTATTCAGATATTTTACTAATATTTTGGGCATATTTTACTAATATTTTGGGCATATTTTACTAATTTCTATTCAGATATTTTAATAATATTTTGGGAATATTTTACTAATATTTTGGGGATATTTTACTAATTACTATTCAGATATTTTAATATTTTGGGCATATTTTACTAATATTTTGGGGATATTTTACTAATATTTTGGGCATATTTCACTAATATTTTGGGGATATTTTACTAATTACTATTCAGATATTTTAATAATATTTTGGGAATATTTTACTAATATTTTGGGCATATTTTACTAATTACTATTCAGATATTTTAATATTTTGGGCATATTTCACTAATATTTTGGGCATATTTTACTAATTACTATTCAGATATTTTAATATTTTGGGCATATTTCACTAATATTTTGGGGATATTTTACTAATTACTATTCAGATATTTTACTAATATTTTAGGGATATTTTACCTTATTTCTATTCAGATATTTTAATTATATTTTTTAGCATATTTTTGCAGATTTTTTGGGGGGGATATTTTCCTTATTTCTATTCAGATATTTTACTAATATTTTGGGGATATTTTACCTTATTTCTATTCAGATATTTTAATTATATTTTTTAGCATATTTTTGCATATTTTTTGGGGGGGGATATTTTCCTTATTTCTATTCAGATATTTTAATTATATTTTTTAGCATATTTTTGCAGATTTTTTGGGGGGGATATTTTCCTTATTTCTATTCAGATATTTTCCTAATAATTTACTGACATGAATGAATGAATGAACAGTGATGTGTCATTGACTAACAGAGGAGCGGTGAACTCTCAGAAGAAGGCTGAATAAAGCCCAAATCTGGGAACAAACGGTGTTACCTACCCCCACCAGCTTTCCATGATCTACAGTGGAGGCCAGAGAGAGAGACAGAGAGAGAGAGAGAGAGACAGACAGACAGACAGACAGACAGACAGACAGAGAGAGAGAGAGAGACGGGTGTTTGATCCCACGCTGCCATCTGCTGGAAGAAACACAGACCACTTCTTTCCCCAACATGGCTCCCAAAATATCCCCAAAAACATGTCTCCGTCTCGGGCAACCTCAGTGTCTGAATGTGAAGGGAGGACAGTGAGTCTCTGGACTGACTTTTACCAATATTTTATTAATATATTTTAAGGGTTTTGGGATACAGTATTTTAGTACTAGTAGCAGTAAGTAGTAGATATTTTACTAATATTTTGGGACTATTTTAGTAAATATTCTGGGACATATTTTACTAATATTTTGGGCATATTTTACTAATATTTTGGCATATTTTACTAATATTTTGGGGATGTTTTACTAATATTTTACTAATATTTTGGGGATGTTTTACTAATATTTTACTAATATTTTGGGGATGTTTTACTAATATTTTGGGCATATTATACTAATATTTTGGGCATATTTTACTAATGTTTTGGGCATATTTTACTAACATTTTGGGCATATTTTACTAATATTTTGGGCATATTTTACTAATATTTTGGGCATATTTTACTAACATTTTGGGCATATTTTACTAACATTTTGGGCATATTTTACTAATATTTTGGGCATATTTTACTAATGTTTGGGGGATGTTTTACAAATTTCTATTAATATATTTTACTAACATTTTGGGCATATTTTACTAACATTTTGGACATATTTTACTAATATTTTGGGCATATTTTACTAATGTTTTGGGGATGTTTTACAAATTTCTATTAATATATTTTACTAATATTTTGGGCATATTTTACTAATATTTTGGGCATATTTTACTAATATTTTGGGCATATTTTACTAACATTTTGGGCATATTTTACTAATATTTTGGGCATATTTTACTAATATTTTGGGCATATTTTACTAATATTTTGGGCATATTTTACTAACATTTTGGACATATTTTACTAATATTTTGGGCATATTTTACTAATATTTTGGGCATATTTTACTAATATTTTGGGGATGTTTTACAAATTTCTATTAATATATTTTACTAATATTTTGGGCATATTTTACTAATATTTTGGAAAGAAGACGGTAGAAGTAGGGAAGGAGGTAGAGAAGGATGAAAGTATGGTGTGTGTGTGTGTCTGTGTGTGTCTGTGTGTGTGTCAGTTTGTGTGTCTGTGTCAGTTTGTGTGTGTGTGTCTCTGTGTCTCTTTGTGTGTGTCTCTGTGTGTGTGTCTGTGTGTGTGTCTCTGTGTGTGTTTCTGTGTGTTTCTGTCTGTGTGTGTGTCTGTGTGTGTGTCTCTGTGTCTCTTTGTGTGTGTCTCTGTGTGTGTGTCTGTGTGTGTGTCTCTGTGTCTCTTTGTGTGTGTCTCTGTCTGTGTGTTTCTGTGTGTGTGTGTCTGTGTGTTTCTGTCTGTGTGTGTGTCTGTGTGTGTGTCTCTGTGTCTCTTTGTGTGTGTGTCTGTGTGTTTCTGTGTGTGTGTCTCTGTGTGTTTCTGTCTGTGTGTGTGTCTGTGTGTGTGTCTCTGTGTCTCTTTGTGTGTGTCTCTGTGTGTTTCTGTGTGTGTGTCTGTGTGTGTGTCAGTTTGTGTGTCTGTGTCAGTTTGTGTGTGTGTGTCTGTGTGTCTCTTTGTGTGTGTCTCTGTGTGTGTCTGTGTGTTTCTGTGTGTGTGTGTCTGTGTTTCTGTGTGTGTGTCTCTGTGTGTGTGTCTGTGTGTGTGTCTCTGTGTGTGTTTCTGTGTGTTTCTGTCTGTGTGTGTGTCTCTGTGTCTCTTTGTGTGTGTCTCTGTGTGTTTCTGTCTGTGTGTGTCTCTTTGTGTGTGTCTCTGTGTGTGTTTCTGTCTGTGTCTGTGTGTGTCTGTGTGTGTCTGTGTCAGTGTGTGTGTGTGTGTGTGTGTGTGTGTCTGTGTCAGTGTGTGTGTTTCTGCGTGTGTCTCTGTCTGTGTGTGTGTGTTTCTGTGTGTCTGTCTGTGTGTTTGACTGTGTCTGTGTGTGTATATGTGTCAGTGTGTGTGTCTCTGTGTGTGTGTGTGTGTGTCTGTGTGTGTGTCTCTGTGTAGGTCTCTGTGTGTGTATGTGTGTCTGTGTGTATGTCTCTGTCTGTGTGTGTGTCTCTGTGTGTGTCTCTGTTTCTGTGTGTGTGTGTGTATGTGTCTGTGTCAGTGTGTGTGTTTCTGCGTGTGTCTCTGTCTGTGTGTGTGTCTGTGTGTGTGTCTCTGTGTCTCTTTGTGTGTGTCTCTGTCTGTGTGTTTGACTGTGTCTGTGTGTGTATATGTGTCAGTGTGTGTGTCTCTGTGTGTGTGTTGTGTCTGTGTGTGTGTCTCTGTGTGTGTATGTGTGTCTGTGTGTATGTCTCTGTCTGTGTGTGTCTGTCTGTGTGTGTGTGTTTCTGTGTGTCTCTGTCTGTGTGTTTGACTGTGTCTGTGTGTGTATATGTGTCAGTGTGTGTGTCTCTGTGTGTGTGTTTCTGTGTGTCTCTGTGTGTGTGTGTGTGTGTCTGTGTGTGTGTCTCTGTGTAGGTCTCTGTGTGTGTGTGTGTCTGTGTGTATGTCTCTGTCTGTGTGTGTGTCTCTGTGTGTGTGTGTGTGTCTGTGTCAGTGTGTGTCTCTGTTTCTGTGTGTGTGTGTGTATGTGTCTGTGTCAGTGTGTGTCTCTGTCTGTGTGTGTGTGTCTCTTTGTGTATGTCTCTGTCTCTGTGTGTGTCTCTGTCTGTGTCAGTGTGTATGTCTCTGTCTTTGTGTATGTCTCTGTCTGTGTGACTGTGTGTCTGTCAGTGTGTGTGTCTCTGTGTGTGTGTTTCTGTGTGTCTCTGTGTGTGTGTGTGTGTGTGTGTGTGTGTGTGTGTGTGTCTCTGTGTAGGTCTCTGTGTGTGTATGTGTGTCTGTGTGTATGTCTCTGTCTGTGTGTGTGTCTCTGTGTGTGTCTCTGTTTCTGTGTGTGTGTGTTGTTGGTGTGTGTGTGTGTGTGTGTGTGTGTCTCTGTGTGTGTGTGTGTATGTGTCTGTGTCAGTGTGTGTCTCTGTCTGTGTGTGTCTCTTTGTGTATGTCTCTGTCTTTGTGTATGTCTCTGTCTGTGTGTGTGACGGTGTGTCTGTGTCAGTGTGTATGTGTCTCTGTGTGTGTCTCTCTGTCTCTATGTGTGTGTGTATGTGTCTGTGTCAGTGTGTGTCTGTGTGTTTCTGTGTGTATCTGTCTGTGTGTGTGCGTATGTCTCTGTCTCTGTGTGTGTGTGTCTGTGTGTGTGTGTGTCTGTGTGTCCCTGTCTGTGTGTGTCTCTTTGTGTATGTCTCTGTCTGTCTGTGTGTGTGTGTCTCTGTGTGTGTGTGTGTGTGTCTCTGTCTGTGTGTGTCTCTGTGTGTGTGTGTCTCTGTGTGTGTGTGTGTGTCTCTGTCTGTGTGTCTCTGTGTGTGTGTGTCTCTGTCTTGTGTGTGTC
>NC_053124.1:32992254-33009754 GCF_010015445.1 Perca fluviatilis
CCCAAATTCAGTGAAAGTAGTGAACTGATTGTGAAGAGTGTCGTATGGAACCATCCACGTTATTTTCTTTGGGACATTTTGGTTGATAGAAACCCACATTTTCTGATATAGAAACTTTTAGAAAATGGGGCAACAGGAGAATTAAAACAACGAGCCCCTTTTTGGGGGGAAATGACAGAAGAACAGCGACTGAAGTTCAATCCCTCCATCTTTCTTTAGTTTTAATCTTATCGGAGCGTTAAAGGAAAAATCCACCTTCAAAAGAACGCGTTAATTTTGCACATTTTATATTTTAGTTCGTGATCACGAAATCGGCCGACGAGTGGGTCGTGTTTTCAGCTCGGTTGTGTCCGTCTGCAGGATTACGGAGAAACTTCTGGCGTTTTTGTAGCCTGACCAGCCAGACCCATATCCAGATGTTGAGGTCTGGGAGCTCCCCATTGGTCAGGGCTCAATCCGAGGGGGCGGGACAAACTGTTGTCTTTCAAATTCCCCTCTGCACGCGATAGGATAGCGCTCCAACCAATCGGAGCAGCGAAGAAGGTAGAGAAGCTAGCTGATAGATTAAACTTTAAACTCCGAACACATCTTCCCTTTTTTAAGAATGACTTCTGTGCCGTTCTTTGTTCTTTTCTCAAAGAAAAGCTGAAGTCCAAGTCTTCCAGAAGACCATAAGCCCCGCCCACCCACTCTATACACGATGTGATTGGCCTGACCAGAGTTTGGTTTTTCCAGCTCGCAAGCAAACGGAGAGTGCCTAGACCTCCCCCCCTCCCCCCCCGGCTGCAAAATAAATTTGCTGCCGCTAGGGTGCGTCTAGATTTCTAGGCTAACATTTTTGACAATTTTTGTCCATTTTTTCTTCTATAAAATTGATGAAAACACCCAAATAAAAAGAAAAAAAGATAATTAATTTCACTTGTGAAGAGCGCCATATGGAACCATCCACGTTACTTTCCATTTTTTTATTTGGTCGAAAGAAATAAAAACCCAAATTTCTGATAAAGAATTAGTTAGTAGAGGAAGGAGCCGATACCATAGACCCACATGTGTCAAACTCGAGGCCCGCGGGCCAAATCTGGCCCCTCGCAGACTTTTGGTCCACCTAGTTTGTCGCTTTTCCAACGTTTTTGCAACTTTAAAAAAAAGTTTTTGTCACTTTTGCCCCATTTTTTTTTCTGTTTTTGGCGCTTCTTTCGATGTTTTTGTGGCTTTTGCTGACTTTTTATTTTTAGTATTTAGTAATTTGTCGACCAAACTGTAATTGAGAAGACTTTATGAGACAATAGTACAGTCAAATATATTTGACTTTTCTCCTAAATAAAAATTAAAATGTGTGTATATATATATATATATATATATATATATATATATATATTTTCCAACATTTTTGAAGCTTTTTCACGACATTTTTGTCACGTTTTTTTCAACTTTATTTTATCATTTTCTTTTTCAAAATGCTATAAAACTGAATAAAACACCCAAATTCAAGGAGAGTCGTGAGCTGATCGTGTATTTCACCTGTGAGGAGCGTTGCACCGAACCATCCACGTTGTTGGTTTTTTTTGTTGACAATTTGATTGTATTAGAAACCTCCAAATTTCTGATATAGAAACTTTGTGAAAATGGAGACAACAGCAGGACCAACATGGCATCGCGACTTTGCGTAAACGTACACGCCACTTTCCTAAAGCCAAATGGCGTGTTATCTGTACGCATTTTGAGCTTTCCACGTGTACACATACACATACGTGCTATCGCGTAGGGCTGCTCGATTATGGAAAAAATATATAATCACGATAGTTTAACACGATTACTCGTTGACTTCTGGGAAGATGTTGCAGTTATTGAACTTAAAAAAAACATTGGAAAAAGTTAAATAAATCAACAGTACATAAACACATACAACTGTGAAATTTACCGTAATACTTTTCCTATTTAAACTAGATTTTTTCATTCAGAACACGAGAGAAAATAAGAGTTTACTTGCAGAACGTAATGAGCTAAATAAGTTTTTCTCGATTATTCTGTTTTTTTGTGATCATCGGGAGCCGAAATCATGATGATGATTCAATTTCGATTCATTGCACAGCCCTACTATCGCGAGAACGTCAATGGACGCCAAACAGAGTTGATAAACACGCTAAAAAGCGATTATGCGTCTCGATATCACGCCAAAAATGCCATACGAATTGGCGTGTCATACAGACGCCACTTCATGAGATCAGTCTGGGAGGCTGAAGGTGGATTTTTCCCTTTACTTTTAAAGAGCTTCAGCGTCTGTCGGTAACCGTCCCGCCCTTTTAGTGATTTGAACGTTTGTCGTTGAAACTTAAAAGGACCCAAATACCTGCTAACATATAGAAATAATCACCATATTTAAAAGAAGTCATATAGCTTTATAATCATTATAATAATAGTGTAACGGAATCAGTCCCCATTATATTTATGTTGTCCAGACTTGAAAAATACAAAAAAGTTAAAATGCAGACGTGGAATTTTCATTCATTTTTATATATATATATATATATATATATATATATATATATATATATATATATATATATATATATATATATATATATATATATATATAGAATGTAACTAATATGAGTCGTGTATTCACACAAAAAAGTGGTTTTCAAAACCTTTTCTTTCAGAACTGTAAAATGTTTTCATGGTTTGGAGAGGATGTTCCTTGAGAAAATGGTCCACTATTCAGAGAAAAAATTTCGTTTTTTTATTAATTGGAAAAAGCCCATGCAAGGTCTCGCCCTCTGACTTTAAAAACGTAGATTTTTTTTGATTTTTTTTTAATAAGAAAAATGACACAAAAGGCCAAAATAAAAGCCCCCCTTGTCATTCTCACCAAAATAAAAGCCCCCTGTCATTCCCACCAAAATAAAAGCCTTGTTGTGTTTTTTTTTGTGTAGAGGAAACGTTCGCTGAGTCATCGTGCGCTGTCGATTGGTCCTCACGTTTAAATCGAGCAGAAACCAACCTACATCCTGGCGCTTTTTGTCCGTTAATTCAGCTCCGTTGTCATCTCAGTGCTTCTCAGCCGCAATCGAGGCACAAAACCCGTCGTGGTAACAATTATCTTGTCTCTCTGTCGGAGCTTCCTGCGGCCATCTTTTGGTCCTGACCCACCGGCTGAGAAACACTGACACGTTGTCGTCTCCAGAGCGGGGAAGGGAAAGTTGATGCTGCGGAATAAAAGAAAAAGGAAAAATGTTAAATTAAATCCCAACAGGAAGGCTGGTGCATCGTGACTTTGCGTAAACATACATGTGACTTTCCTAAAGCCAAATGGCGTGCTATCTGTACGCCTTTTGAGCTTTCCACGCGTATGGCTACACTGCATACAGTGGCTGTAAACATACACGCCACGTGGCGTGCTATCGCAAGAATAACAGGTTTAGGAAAAGAACATTGGGAAAGGCTTTGACCGCTCGCTACGGCGCTAATTCACACGTAATGTAGGTCAGGGGCGGCCAGACGGCGTTCATTAACACGCTAAAAGGCGATTATGAGTCTTGACAGCTGGCATATTGAGACTCAGAATGACATGGTGCTCTGTGGATGCTTTTATATAGACCTTAGTGGTCCCCTAATACTGTATCTGAAGTCTCTTTTATATAGACCTTAGTGGTCCCCTAATACTGTATCTGAAGTCTCTTTTATATAGACCTTAGTGGTCCCCTAATACTGTATCTGAAGTCTCTTTTATATAGACCTTAGTGGTCCCCTAATACTGTATCTGAAGTCTCTTTTATATAGGCCTTAGTGGTCCCCTAATACTGTATCTGAAGTCTCTTTTATATAGACCTTAGTGGTCCCCTAATACTGTATCTGAAGTCTCTTTTATATAGACCTTAGTGGTCCCCTAATACTGTATCTGAAGTCTCTTTTATATAGACCTTAGTGGTCCCCTAATACTGTATCTGTATCTTATGACATCATAAGGAGAAGATTCCTGATTGGCCCATCTGAGCTTTCATTTTCTCAAAGGCAGAGCAGGATACCCAGGGCTCGGTTTACACCTATCACCATTTCTAGCCACTGGGGGGCCATGGGCAGGCTGGGGGAACTCATATTAATGTTTAAGGGTGAGCCTTGGCTTCATAATCTCATTCTTTCAGCAGCGTTTCCTCTGGTTCCTTTTGTGCACGCTACACATTGATGTAAAACATACATTATATATATATATATATGCCCTTACACTGATAATTACACTCTTAACGCTCATGCACTTAATTTTTGTTCAATAAACCACTTGTTTTTAAACCACGGAAATGGTGCGTCGCCCTTATTTGTCACAGCTCAGGAGCTAAACGTGTACATGTCGAACATACTGAACACAGTCTTTTTTTTTTAAACATACTATACCATGACTTTTTTACCACTTTTTTCGACATAGTATAACTAAGACAAGAGAGGAAAGTATTGCTGGACAGGTGTCTTGCATTCAACAAAGCGGCCAGCAGCATCAGGACAGTCTCAGTGTTGTTAAAAAATGTTCTAAAAAAAAATGTTCTAATTTGTGCATTATGTGATCTACATTTCATTGTCCAATTCATATGAATAAAGTGCTTTTTGTAATGTTTTTATTCAGTGGTACGGCTCCTATGGGGACATATTCTTCAATAACTTTATGTAGTTACATGAAATCAAATGTTTTTCACATCAGCTGTTTAATAAAGTGTAAGTAGAAGAGTATAAAACTGTCTTTTCAATCACTTTTTTCAACAAGCACTACTATGTCATAGTAGTATGTTAAAAAAGCCAGCGTATAGTATTTTATGCTCCTCATATCTGGAACAAGCTTTCAGAAAACTGCAGGTCCGCTGCAACTCTCAGTTCCTGCAAATCAAGGCTGAACACCTTCCTTTTGATGTTTCCTCTCTTTAATTTATTGTACTGCACTCTGAATTTTATTGTTGTATTTTATGTTTTTTAATATTATATTCATGTATAACTGCGTTAAATGTGCTGCATTAATAAAGCTGACTTGACTATGGTATGTTGAAAAAAAAATTATGATAAAGTCATAATATAGTATGTCCACAAAAGTCATAGTATAGTATGTCGAATAAAGTCAGTGTAGTATGTCCAAAAAAGCCATAGTATAGTATGTCCAAAAAACTGTTAAAAAAGTCATTGCATAGTATGTTGAATGAAGTCATAGTATAGTATGTTGAAAAAGTCATAGTATAGTATGTCGAGTAAAGTCATAGTATAGTATGTCGAAAAAAGTTAACTCATAGTAAAGCATGTTGAAAAAAGTCATAGTATAGTATGTCGAATAAAGTCATAGTATAGTATCTCGAAAAAAGTCATAGTATAGTATGTCGAAAAAAGTCATAGTATAGTATGTTGAATAAAGTCATAGTATAGTATGTCCAATAAAGTCATAGTATAGTATGTCCAAAAAGTCATAGTATAGTATGTCGACTAAAGTCATAGTATAGTATGTTGAATAAAGTCATAGTATAGTATGTCCAATAAAGTCGTAGTATAGTATGTTGAAAAAACTTTAAAAAAAGTCATAGTATAGTATGTTGAATAAAGTCATAGTATAGTATGTCCAAAAAAGTCGTAGTATAGTATGTCGAAAAAACTTTAAAAAAAGTCATAGTATAGTATGTTGAATAAAGTCATAGTATAGTATGTCCAATAAAGTCGTAGTATAGTATGTTGAATAAAGTCATAGTATAGTATGTCCAATAAAGTCGTAGTATAGTATGTTGAAAAAACTTTTAAAAAAGTCATAGTATAGTATGTCCAATAAAGTCGTAGTATAGTATGTCGAAAAAACTTTTAAAAAAGTCATAGTATAGTATGTTGAATAAAGTCATAGTATAGTATGTCCAATAAAGTCGTAGTATAGTATGTTGAAAAAACTTTAAAAAAAGTCATAGTATAGTATGTTGAATGAAGTCATAGTATAGTATGTCCAAAAAAGTCGTAGTATAGTATGTCCAAAAAACTTTTAAAAAAGTCATAGTAAAGCATGTTGAATGAAGTCATAGTATAGTATGTCCAATAAAGTCGTAGTATAGTATGTTGAAAAAACTTTTAAAAAAGTCATAGTTTAGTATGTCCAAAGAAGTCATAGTATAGTATGTCGAATAAAGTCATAGTATAAGTATGTCGACTAAATTCATAGTATAGTATGTCCAAAAAAGTCATAGTATAGTATGTCGAATAAAGTCATAGTATAGTATGTCGACTAAAGTCATAGTATAGTATGTTGAATAAAGTCATAGTATAGTATGTCGAATAAAGTCATAGTATAGTATGTCGAAAAAAGTCATAGTATAGTATGTCCAATAAAGTCGTAGTATAGTATGTTGAAAAAACTTTAAAAAAAGTCATAGTATAGTATGTTGAATGAAGTCATAGTATAGTATGTCCAAAAAAGTCGTAGTATAGTATGTCGAAAAAACTTTTAAAAAAGTCATAGTATAGTATGTTGAATGAAGTCATAGTATAGTATGTCCAATAAAGTCATAGTATAGTATGTTGAATAAAGTCATAGTATAGTATGTCCAAAAAAGTCATAGTATAGTATGTCGAATAAAGTCATAGTATAGTATGTCGAATAAAGTCATAGTAAAGCATGTTGAAAAAAGTCATAGTATAGTATGTCGAAAAAAGTCATAGTATAGTATGTCGAAAAAAGTCATAGTATAGTATGTCGAATAAAGTCATAGTAAAGCATGTTGAAAAAAGTCATAGTATAGTATGTCGAATAAAGTCATAGTATAGTATGTTGAATAAAGTCATAGTATAGTATGTCCAAAAAAGTCATAGCATAGTATGTTGAATAAAGTCATAGTATAGTATGTCGAATAAAGTCATAGTAAAGCATGTTGAAAAAAGTCATAGTATAGTATGTCGAATAAAGTCATAGTATAGTATGTCGAAATAAGTACAAAAAAGTCATAGTATAGTATGTCGAATAAAGTCATAGTATAGTATGTCGAAATAAGTACAAAAAAGTCATAGTATAGTATGTCGAATAAAGTCATAGTATAGTATGTTGAAAAAAGTCATAGTATAGTATGTCGAATAAAGTCATAGTATAGTATGTTGAAAAAAGTCATAGTATAGTATGTCGAATAAAGTCATAGTATAGTATGTTGAAAAAAGTCATAGTATAGTATGTTGAATAAAGTCATAGTATAGTATGTCCAATAAAGTCATAGTATAGTATGTCGAAAAAAGTCATAGTATAGTATGTCCAAAAAAGTTAGTATAGTATGTTGAAAAAAGTCATAGTATAGTATGTTGAATAAAGTCATAGTATAATATGTTGAAAAAAAGTCATAGTATAGTATGTTGAATAAAGTCATAGTATAGTATGTCGATAAAGTCATAGTATAGTATGTCCACAAAAGTCATAGTATAGTATGTTGAATAAAGTCATAGTATAGTATGTCAAATAAAGTCATAGTATAGTATTTCAAATAAAGTCATAGTATAGTATGTCGACAAAAGTCATAGTATAGTATATGCTAAAAGTCATAGTATAGTATGTTCGAATAAAGTCATAGTATAGTATGTCAAATAAAAGTCATAGTATAGTATGTCGACTAAAAGTCATAGTATAGTATGTCGAATAAAAGTCATAGTATAGTATGTGTGAATAAAGTCATAGTATAGTATGTACATAAAAGTCATAGTATAGTATAGTATGTCGAATAAAGTCATAGTATAGTATGTCGAGTATAGTATGTCGAATAAAGTCATAGTATATTATGTCAAATAAAGTCATAGTATAGTATGTCGACTAAAGTCATAGTATAGTATGTCCACAAAAGTCATAGTATAGTATGTTGAATAAAGTCATAGTATAGTATGTCAAATAAAGTCATAGTATAGTATTTCAAATAAAGTCATAGTATAGTATGTCGACTAAAGTCATAGTATAGTATGTCGAATAAAGTCATAGTATAGTATGTCGAATAAAGTCATAGTATAGTATGTTCAAATAAAGTCATAGTATAGTATGTCGACTAAAGTCATAGTATAGTATGTCGACTAAAGTCATAGTATAGTATGTCGAATAAAAGTCATATATATGTCGAAAAGTCATAGTATAGTATGTCGAATAAAGTCATAGTATAGTATGTCGAATAAAGTCATAGTTTAGTATGTCGAATAAAGTCATAGTATAGTATGTCGAATAAAGTCATAGTTTAGTATGTCGAATAAAGTCATAGTATAGTATGTCGAATAAAGTCATAGTATAGTATGTCGAATAAAGTCATAGTTTAGTATGTCGAATAAAGTCATAGTATAGTATGTCGAATAAAGTCATAGTATAGTATAGTATGTCGAATAAAGTCATAGTATAGTATGTCGAGTATAGTATGTCGAATAAAGTCATAGTATAGTATGTCGAATAAAGTCATAGTATAGTATGTCGAATAAAGTCATAGTATAGTATGTCGAATAAAGTCATAGTATAGTATGTCGAATAAAGTCATAGTATAGTATGTCGAATAAAGTCATAGTATAGTATGTCGATAAGTCATAGTATAGTATGTCGAAAAAAGTCATAGTATAGTATGTTGAAAAAAGGTAATAGTATAGTATGTCGAATAAAGTCATAGTATAGTATGTCGAATAAAGTCATAGTATAGTATGTCGAAAAAACTTTAAAAAAAGTCATAGTATAGTATGTCGAAACAACTGTTAAAAAAGTCATAGTATGTCGAATAAAGTCATAGTATAGTATGTCGAAAAAACTTTAAAAAAAGTCATAGTATAGTATGTTGAAAAAAGTCATAGTATAGTATGTTGAAAAAAGTCATAGTATAGTATGTTGAATAAAGTCATAGTATAGTATGTCCAAAAAAATCATAGTATGTCGAATCAAGCCATAGTATAGTATCTCGAAAAAAGTCATAGTATAGTATGTCCAAAGAAGTCATAGTATAGTATGTCGAAAAAAGTCATAGTATAGTATGTTGAATAAAGTCATAGTATAGTATGTCCAAAAAAGTCATAGTATAGTATGTCGAATAAAGTCATAGTATAGTATGTCCAAAAAAGTCATAGTATAGTTGTGTAAAAAGTCATAGTATAGTATGTCGAAAAAAGTCATAGTATAGTATGTCAAAAAGTCATAGTATAGTATGTCAAAAGTCATAGTATAGTATGTCGAATAAAGTCATAGTATAGTATGTCGAATAAAGTCATAGTATAGTATTTCGAAACAACTGTTAAAAAAGTCATAGTATAGTATGTCGACAAAAGTCATAGTATAGTATGTCGAAAAAGTCATAGTATAGTATGTCGAATAAAGTCATAGTATAGTATGTCGAATAAAGTCATAGTATAGTATTTCGAAACAACTGTTAAAAAAGTCATAGTTTAGTATGTCGAATAAAGTCATAGTATAGTATGTCCAATAAAGTCATAGTATAGTATGTTGAAAAAAGTCATAGTATAGTATGTCGAAAAAACTTTTAAAAAAGTCATAGTATAGTAGGTTGAAAAAAGTCATAGTATAGTAGGTTGAAAAAAGTCATAGTATAGTATGTTGAATAAAGTCATAGTATAGTATGTCGAAATAAGTACAAAAAAGTCATAGTATAGTATGTCGAATAAAGTCATAGTATATTATGTCAAATAAAGTCATAGTATAACATGTTGAAAAAAGTCATAGTATAGTATGTCGAAAAAACTTATGTCATAGTATAGTATTTCGAATAAAGTCATAGTATAGTATGTCGAAAAAAGTCATAGTATAGTACGTCGAAAAAAAGTCATAGTATAGTATGTCGAATGAAGTCATAGTATAGTATGTCGAAAAAAGTCATAGTATAGTATGTCCAAAAAAGTCATAGTATAGTATGTTGAACAAAGTCATAGTATAGTATGTCGAATAAAGTCATAGTATAGTATGTTCGAAACAACATTAAAAAGTCAAGTATAATTGTCGAATAAAGTCATAGTATAGTATGTGTAAAAAGTCATAGTATAGTATGTGTCAATAAAAGTCATGAGTATAGTATGTCCGAGAAAAGTCATAGTATAGTATGTCGAATAAAGTCATAGTATAGTATGTCGAAAAAAGTCATAGTATAGTATGTCCAATAAAGTCATAGTATAGTATGTCGAACAAAGTCATAGTATAGTATGTCCAATAAAGTCATAGTATAGTATGTCGAAAAAAGTCATAGTATAGTATGTCATAGTATAGTATGTCCAAAAAAGTCATAGTATAATATGTCGAAAAAAGTCATAGTATAGTATGTCATAGTATAGTATGTCCAAAAAAGTCATAGTATAGTATGTCCAAAAAAGTCATAGTATAGTATGTCATAGTATAGTATGTCCAAAAATGTCATAGTATAGTATGTCGAATAAAGTCATAGTATAGTATGTCGAATAAAGTCATAGTATAGTATGTCGAATAAAGTCATAGTATAGTATGTCGAAAAAAGTCATAGTATAGTATGTCCAATAAAGTCATAGTATAGTATGTCGAATAAAGTCATAGTATAGTATGTCCAATAAAGTCATAGTATAGTATGTCCAATAAAGTCATAGTATAGTATGTCCAATAAAGTCATAGTATAGTATGTTGAAAAAAGTCATAGTATAGTATGTCGAAAAAAGTCATAGTATAGTATGTCGAATAAAGTCATAGTATAGTATGTCGAATAAAGTCATAGTATAGTATGTCGAAAAAGGTCATAGTATAGTATGTCATAGTATAGTATGTCCAAAAAAGTCATAGTATAGTATGTCATAGTATAATATGTCGAAAAAAGTCATAGTATAGTATGTCCAAAAAAGTCATAGTATAGTATGTCCAAAAAAGTCATAGTATAGTATGTTGAAAAAAGTCATAGTATAGTATGTCATAGTATAGTATGTCAAAAAGTCATAGTATATTGTCGAAAAAGTCATAGTATAGTATGTTGAAAAAGTCATAGTATAGTATGTCGAAAAAGTCATAGTATAGTATGTGAAGAAGTCATAGTATAGTATGTCCAAAAAGTCATAGTATAGTATGTCGAAAAAAGTCATAGTATAGTTGAAAAAAGTCATAGTATAGTATGGTCATGGTATAGTATGTTGAAAAAGCCATAGTATAGTATGGTCATAGTATAGTATGTTGAAAAAAGTCATAGTATAGTATGTTGAAAAAAGTCATAGTATAGTATTGTTGAAAAAAGTCATAGTATAGTATGTCAAAAAGTCATAGTATAGTATGTTTACATAGTATAGTATATGTTGAAAAAAAAAGTCATAGTATAGTATGTCGAAAAAGTCATAGTATAGTATGTCAAAAAAGTCATAGTATAGTATGTGCGAATAAAAGTCATAGTATAGTATGTGAAAAGTCATAGTATAGTATGTTGAAAAAAGTCATAGTATGGTATGTCAAAAAGTCATAGTATAGTATGTGTGAAAAAAGTCATAGTATAGTATGTCAAATAAAGTCATAGTATAGTATGTTGGAAAAAAAAGTCATAGTATAGTATGTCCAAAAAGTCATAGTATAGTATGTTGAAAAAAGTCATAGTATAGTATGTCGAATAAAGTCATAGTATAGTATGTCGAATAAAGTCATAGTATAGTATGTCGAAAAAAGTCATAGTATAGTATGTCATAGTATAGTATGTCCAAAAAAGTCATAGTATAGTATGTCATAGTATAATATGTCGAAAAAAGTCATAGTATAGTATGTCCAAAAAAGTCATAGTATAGTATGTCCAAAAAAGTCATAGTATAGTATGTTGAAAAAAGTCATAGTATAGTATGTCATAGTATAGTATGTCCAAAAAAGTCATAGTATAGTATGTCGAAAAAAGTCATAGTATAGTATGTTGAAAAAAGTCATAGTATAGTATGTCGAAAAAAGTCATAGTATAGTATGTCCAAAAAAGTCATAGTATAGTATGTCGAAAAAAGTCATAGTATAGTATGTCGAAAAAAGTCATAGTATAGTATGTCATAGTATAGTATGTTGAAAAAAGCCATAGTATAGTATGTCATAGTATAGTATGTTGAAAAAAGCCATAGTATAGTATGTTGAAAAAAGTCATAGTATAGTATGTTGAAAAAAGTCATAGTATAGTATGTCGAAAAAAGTCATAGTATAGTATGTCGAAAAAGTCATAGTATAGTATGTCGAAAAAGTCATAGTATAGTTGTGAAAAAAGTCATAGTATAGTATGTTCGAAAAAGTCATAGTATGGTATGTCGAATAAAGTCATAGTATGGTATGTCAAAAAAAGTCATAGTATGGTATGTCCGAATAAAGTCATAGTATAGTATGTTGAAAAAGTATAGTATAGTATGTTGAAAAAGTCATAGTATAGTATGTCGAAAAAAGTCATAGTATAGTATGTCGAAAAAAAGTCATAGTATAGTATGTCGAATAAAGTCATAGTATAGTATGTCGAAAAAAGTCATAGTATAGTATGTCGAATAAAGTCATAGTATAGTATGTCGAAAAAAGTCATAGTATAGTATGTCCAAAAAAGTCATAGTATAGTATGTCCAATAAAGTCATAGTATAGTATGTCCAAAAAAGTCATAGTATAGTATGTCATAGTATAGTATGTCGAAAAAAGTCATAGTATAGTATGTCCAATAAAGTCATAGTATAGTATGTCGAAAAAAGTCATAGTATAGTATGTCGAATAAAGTCATAGTATAGTATGTCCAATAAAGTCATAGTATAGTATGTCGAAAAAAGTCATAGCATATGTCGAAAAAAGTTGTAGTATAGTATGGCAAAAAAAGTCATAGTATAGTATGTCGAAAAAAGTACAAAAAAGTCATAGTATAGTATGACATAAGAAGTCACAGTATATTATGTCATGTTCAGAGTAATCACCGATGAAGCCGATGGTTAGTTGCAGCGCTACATAAACACTGAGACTGAACACCAGTTTAAATCTCTCAAAATCAAACCCTCACCTGTCTGCTCATGTCTGCTCTTCTGCCTGAGGCTGTGATTGGCTGACGTCTTCAGATTCCTCCTGGATCTGAGGCTGTGATTGGCTGACGTCTTCAGATTCCTCCTCTTCCTCGTTACAGTCGTCATCAGTGGCCTCCTCCCCCTGTTCTTTCACCTCCATCTCTTCTTCGCTGTCTGCATGCCCTGCAGCCGCTTCCTCCTCCTCCTCCTCTTCTCCTTCTTCTTCCTCCTCCTCCTCCTCCTCTTCTTCCTCCTCCTCCTCCTCCTCGTCCTCTCGTGCGGCCTCCTCGTCGCTGAAGGGCTCCCTCCCCTCCTCCGCCCGCCTGGCCGTCTCCGAGAACCAGTCCCTGACCTGCTCGTAGCTCATGCTGGACTTGGTGACCAGGTCGTCCAGGTCTCTCTCGCTCAGGGCTCGGTGCTTCAGGTAGTAGTCCTTCAGGAACGACTTACCGGACTTCACCTGTAGGACCGAGAGACGGGAGTTAACGGAAACACGTATACTAATACTACTACTACTACTACTACTACTACTACTACTACTACTACTACTACATACCCACATGTTGTCCTCAGGTGAAATTTGACCCATGTCAAATCAAAATGTTTCTTTAAAAAGTTCCCATGGCATGAAAATGTCACTTTATGAGGTTTGTTAACATTAATGTGAGTTCCCCCCCAGCCTGCCTATGCCCCCCCCAGTGGCTAGAAATGGTGATAGGTGTAAACCGAGCCCTGGGTATCCTGCTCTGCCTTTGAGGAAATAAAAGCTCAGATGGTCCAATCAGGAATCTTCTCCTTATGATGTCATAAGGGGAAAGGTTACCTCCCCTTTCTCTGCTTTGCCCGCCCAGAGAATTTGGCCCACCCATGAGAGAGAGAGAGACATCATGGCTTTCAAATGAGAAAAGTGGCAGTTGGTCATACAGTATTAGGGGACCACTAAGGTCTATATAAAAGAGACTTCAGATACAGTATTAGGGGACCACTAAGGCCTATATAAAAGAGACTTCAGACACAGTATTAGGGGACCACTAAGGTCTATATAAAAGAGACTTCAGATACAGTATTAGGGGACCACTAAGGTCTATATAAAAGAGACTTCAGATACAGTATTAGGGGACCACTAAGGTCTATATAAAAGAGACTTCAGATACAGTATTAGGGGACCACTAAGGAAAGGCCTATATAAAAGAGACTTCAGATACAGTATTAGGGGACCACTAAGGTCTATATAAAAGAGACTTCAGATACAGTATTAGGGGACCACTAAGGCCTATATAAAAGAGACTTCAGATACAGTATTAGGGGACCACTAAGGCCTATATAAAAGAGACTTCAGATACAGTATTAGGGGACCACTAAGGTCTATATAAAAGAGACTTCAGATACAGTATTAGGGGACCACTAAGGTCTATATAAAAGAGACTTCAGATACAGTATTAGGGGACCACTAAGGCCTATATAAAAGAGACTTCAGATACAGTATTAGGGGACCACTAAGGCCTATATAAAAGAGACTTCAGATACAGTATTAGGGGACCACTAAGGCCTATATAAAAGAGACTTCAGATACAGTATTAGGGGACCACTAAGGTCTATATAAAAGAGACTTCAGATACAGTATTAGGGGACCACTAAGGTCTATATAAAGAGACTTCAGATACAGTATTAGGGGACCACTAAGGTCTATATAAAAGAGACTTCAGATACAGTATTAGGGGACCACTAAGGTCTATATAAAAGAGACTTCAGATACAGTATTAGGGGACCACTAAGGTCTATATAAAAGAGACTTCAGATACAGTATTAGGGGACCACTAAGGTCTATATAAAAGCATCCAAAGAGCACCATGTCATGGGACCTTTAACAGAAATTTGGGTTTCTTTTAACCAAATTGTCCAAAATGGATGGTTCCCTACAACGCTCATAACAAATAAAATAAACGATCAGTTCACTACTTTCATTACATTTGGTCAATTTTATAACATTGGGAAAAAAATGATAAAAGAACATAAAGAAGATGTGAAAAAAATTGATAAAAACATCGGAAAAAAGTGACAAAAGTGTTGAGAAAAGACGACCAAATAGTTTTAATTTTAAATTTAGACCCAGAAAAACAAAAGTCGCATGTCTAACAGGAGGGATAAGAGCCGTCCACACCAAGAACGACAAATATACAATTTAAAAAACTGTTCTAACTACAGTGGATGGTGGGAATCCACACCACAACTATCACTTTCAGAGGGAGACACTGACAGCCAATCAGAATCCATCTGAGTTTACAACACGGCACAGGGGGGGTCTAGACCTACTCTATAAAAGTAAAGTGTCCTGAGACAGCTCCTGTTAGGATTTGACACCCTAAATAAAATTAATTGAATAATGTACATTTAATGGTGGGTATTCAAATCCCAAAATGGAAACAATACGATAAACTTTTATGTGTCAAACTCAAGGCCTGGCCGCTCGCAGATTTTGATCCGGCCCCAATTTGGGTTAAAAAAACAGCCCGGTTATGCGCCAAACCAAAAAAAACAGGAAACTGTTTATCTTGATTTGCTAAATTCTATGGATGGGGGAAAAAAAGCGACAAAAAACGTCAGAGAAAGCCACAAAAAAAGACAGAAAAAGCAACGCAAATGCTGAAAATAAGCTACAAAAATGCGACAAATTCGACATGCAGTAAGACAATCAAAAGATATTTCACTTTTTCAAAATAAAAGCATGTCTGGCCCTTGCTGGGATTCTTATTTTCCAGTGTGGCTCTTAGTGAAAGGGAGCTGGACACATTACATTACCGCTTTTATCCAAAGCGACTTACAATTACTATGCATATCAGAGGACGCCTCTGGAGCAACTAGGGGTTAAGGGTCTTGCTCAGGGACACATTGGTTGATGTATCGCAGTGGGAATCGAACCTGGGTCTCCCGCACCAAAGGCATGTGTTATATCCACTGCGCCATCACCACTCCACGAGTGTGTGTGGGACTCCAAGTTGCACACATGAACAATGCCTTGACACGTCTCTGTTATGAGGGTGCTAGTAGTATGAGCCAGGTGGACCTCATGCTAAACTTCTCTGCAGAGACAGACCGACCGACCGACCGACCTTGATGGTGGTGGCGCCCCCCTGTGGCGAGCGCTTGCAGGGATACGGCCGGCGCGTCCTACGGGACCAACCACGGAAACGCTTCCTGGACTTCTTCGGGGTCTTCGCTCCGCCGTTCAGCGCCTCGTCCACCTTAAAAATACATACAGAAGAGACTTCAGATACAGTATTAGGGGACCACCAAGGTCTATATAAAAGAGACTTCAGATACAGTATTAGGGGACCACTAAGGTCTATATAAAAGAGACTTCAGATACAGTATTAGGGGACCACTAAGGTCTATATAAAAGAGACTTCAGATACAGTATTAGGGGACCACTAAGGTCTATATAAAAGAGACTTCAGATACAGTATTAGGGGACCACTAAGGTCTATATAAAAGAGACTTCAGATACAGTATTAGAGGGACCACTAAAGGTCTATATAAAGAGACTTCAGATACAGTATTAGGGGACCACTAAGGTCTATATAAAAGAGACTTCAGATACAGTACTAGGGGACCACTAAGGTCTATATAAAAGAGACTTCAGATACAGTATTAGGGGACCACTAAGGTCTATATAAAAGAGACTTCAGATACAGTATTAGGGGACCACTATGGTCTATATCAAAGAGACTTCAGATACAGTATTAGGGGACCACTAAGGTCTATATAAAAGAGACTTCAGATACAGTATTAGGGGACCACTAAGGTCTATATAAAAGAGACTTCAGATACAGTATTAAGGGGACCACTAAGGTCTATATAAAGAGACTTCAGATACAGTATTAGGGGACCACTAAGGTCTACATAAAAGAGACTTCAGATACAGTATTAGGGGACCACTAAAGGTCTACATAAAAGAGACTTCAGATACAGTATTAGGGGACCACTAAGGTCTATATAAAAGAGACTTCAGATACAGTATTAGGGGACCACTAAGGTCTACATAAAAGAGACTTCAGATACAGTATTAGGGGACCACTAAGGGACCTTTAAGACTTTGACTCCCAGTAGTACCTTGCCGCTCTGGTACAGGTAGTACCACTTGAGGTTGCTGTTCTTGCAGGCGTAGCGCGTGTCTCCGAACCAGTTGACGATGTAGGTCCTCGGCAGGCCGCTCTCCTCCGACATCTGGTCGTACTCCTCGCCCGTCGGCCACTGCGTGCGAACGAAGGCCTTCTTCAGGATGTGGAGCTGCTCCGGCGTCTTCTTCATGGCGCCTTCCTGCGGCTCTCTGCTGCTCCGGCGAGGGACTGACAGCATGGAGACCGCTCTAGGGGTGTAGAGATTACCGTTTAAATCACAACGTGGTGGGGGGCTTGGCGTGTTTTAAAAGCCAGGACCTTTATGCGAAAACAGAGACGGATCAGGGACCCTACTACATATATAGTATAAGATGAAGTATATTATTGTGTGTGTGTGTGTGTGTGTGCTGTGAGTGTGTGTGATTCTCGT
>NC_053124.1:33022514-33040014 GCF_010015445.1 Perca fluviatilis
TAAGGACCCCCACAAATGCCCCTGGACATGGACATGGGGACTCCACCACACTGTATTCCATGCAATTCTTACACACAGAGATACACAGAGACACACACACACACACATACATACATACATACACACACACACACACAGAGATACACACACACACAAACACACACATAGACACAAACACACACAGACAGACACACACACACACACATGAGGTGGTACCGTTGAGGAGGGCTCTACACCAATCACAACCGCTGAGGAGGGCTCTACACCAATCACAACGCTGAGGAGGGCTCTACACCAATCACAACCGCTGAGGAGGGCTCTACACCAATCACAACCGCTGAGGAGGGCTCTACACCAATCACAACCGCTGAGGAGGGCTCTACACCAATCACAACCGCTGAGGAGGGCTCTACACATCCACACAACCACTGAGGAGGGCTCTACACCAATCACAACCGCTGAGGAGGGCTCTACACCAATCACAACCGCTGAGGCGGGCTCTACACCAATCACAACCGCTGAGGCGGGCTCTACACCAATCACAACCGCTGAGGAGGGCTCTACACCAATCACAACCGCTGAGGAGGGCTCTACACCAATCACAACCACTGAGGAGGGCTCTACACCAATCACAACCGTTGAGACGGGCTTTACACCAATCACAACCGCTGAGGCGGGCTCTACACCAATCACAACCACTGAGGAGGGCTCTACACCAATCACAACCGTTGAGGAGGGCTCTACACCAATCACAACCGCTGAGGCGGGCTCTACACCAATCACAACCACTGAGGAGGGCTCTACACCAATCACAACCGCTGAGGAGGGCTCTACACCAATCACAACCGCTGAGGCGGGCTCTACACCAATCACAACCACTGAGGAGGGCTCTACACCAATCACAACCGCTGAGGAGGGCTCTACACCAATCACAACCGCTGAGGAGGGCTCTACACCAATCACAACCACTGAGGAGGGCTTTACACCAATCACAACCGCTGAGGAGGGCTCTACACCAATCACAACCGTTGAGGAGGGCTCTACACCAATCACAACCGGTTAGGCGGGCTCTACACCAATCACAACCACTGAGGAGGGCTCTACACCAATCACAACCGTTGAGAGCCGGGCACACTAACCAATCACAACCGCTGAGGCGGGCTCTACACCAATCACAACCACTGAGAAGGGCTCTACACCAATCACAACCGTTGAGGAGGGCTCTACACCAATCACAACCGCTGAGGCGGGCTCTACACCAATCACAACCGCTGAGGAGGGCTCTACACCAATCACAACCGCTGAGGCGGGCTCTACACCAATCACAACCGCTGAGGCGGGCTCTACACCAATCACAACCACTGAGGAGGGCTCTACACCAATCACAACCGCTGAGGAGGGCTCTAGACCAATCACAACAGCTGAGGCGGGCTCACAGTTACAACCAGGCTTGGATATCTTAGTACTTCTTTTATACATTATAGAGGAGACTTCTAGGAGTACATACAACATTTTGGGTTATTTTCTGTTGCAATTTGTGGGAGATTCGCCCCTTTATTTTTCCCTCACGAAATGCTTGTGCTAATATGAGAAATACAGTATGGCCCACGTTAAAAAAAACAACTAAAATCTAACGAGAGCTAACAGAGAACAATGTTCTACAATGAGCTATATACGGAATAATTATCCCACAGTGCTGCAGGTGAAAGCAGCCAGGACTCAAGACGCTGCTGTCGGTAAGGATCAGAGTGATATCGCACACACACAGACACACACACACACACACACACACACACACACACACACACACACACACACACACACACACACACACACACACACACACACACACACACACACACAAAAACAGCATGAGAACGCTCCAATAGGCCGGGAGAGCAGCAGGGAGTGAAGATGTGGAAAGCAGCCAATCGGGGCAGACAAATCCGCGCTCAGCCTACAGCTGTCGGCCAATGAAAAGGTGGTTCTGGCTCCCAGGAGGCGGGGCCTCGTTTCTGTGTTTTTGGCTCGGACCGGGCGCCGCATTCCTGCCGCCCCCCCCCACCCCCCCCAGCTTGCTTCATTCCTGGGCTGGTGGCTGAGTTCAAGAGGTGAAGCAGGGAACTGTGGGAAACTGGAGGAGGTGCTGAGAGAAAGGGGGGGTGTGTGTGTGTGTGTGTGTGTGTGTGTTTGCGTATGTGTGTGTCTGTGTGTGTTGTGTGTATATGTTTCTGTCTATGTGTGTGTCTGTGTGTGTGTGTGTGTGTATATGTTTCTGTCTATGTATATGTGTGTGTGTGTGTGTGTGTGTGTTTCTCTGTGTGTGTGTGTGTGTGTGTGTGTGTGTTTCTGTGTGTGTGTGTGTGTGTGTGTGTGTGTGTGTGTGTGTGTGTGTGTGTGTGTGTGTGTGTGTGTGTGTTTCTGTGTATGTGTGTGTCTGTGTGTGTTGTGTGTGTGTGTGTGTGTGTGTGTGTGTGTGTGTGTGTGTGTGTGTGTTTTCTGTGTGGTGTGTTTCTGTGTGTGTGTGTGTTTCTGTGTATGTGTGTGTGTGTGTGTCAGTGTGTCTATGTATATGTGTGTGTCTGTGTGTTTCTGTGTGTATGTGTGTGTATATGTTTCTGTGTATATGTTTCTGTGTATGTGTTTCTGTGTGTGTGTCAGTGTGTGTATGTGTCTGTGTGTGTGTCAGTGTGTGTATGTGTCTGTGTGTGTGTCAGTGTGTGTATGTGTCTGTGTGTGTGTCAGTGTGTGTATGTGTCTGTGTGTTTCTGTGTGTATAGTGTTTCTGTGTGTGTGTGTGTGTGTGTGTGTGTTTCTGTGTGTGTGTGTGTCTGTGTGTTTCTGTGTGTATAGTGTTTCTGTGTGTGTGTGTGTGTGTGTGTGTGTTTCTGTGTGTGTGTGTGTCTGTGTGGTGTGTCTGTGTATGTGTGTCTCTCTGTGTATATGTGTGTGTATATATATGTGTGTGTGTCTGTGTCTGTGTGTTTCTGTGTGTGTGTGTGTGTGTGTGTGTGTGTGTGTGTGTGTGTGTGTGTGTGTGTGTGTCTCTGTGTGTGTGTGTCTCTCTGTGTGTGTGTGTGTGTGTGTGTGTGTGTGTGTGTGTCTCTCTCTCTGTGTGTGTGTGTGTGTGTGTGTGTGTCTCTCTGTGTGTGTGTGTGTCTCTGTGTGTGTGTGTCTCTCTCTGTGTGTCTCTCTGTGTATATGTGTGTATATATATATATGTGTGTGTGTGTGTGTGTGTGTCTCTGTGTGTGTGTGTGTGTGTGTGTGTCTCTCTGTGTATATGTGTGTATATATATATATGTGTGTGTGTGTGGGGGTGCATTGGCACGAAACATGCATGTTTAGAAAACCTTTAGGGAAAGGTAGCCGGGGCAGAAACTGGTGCCAGGGAGGAAAACATGACACGGAGCGCTGAGTCACTTATAGACGCTTCACTTCCCCCGACTACCACAGACCAGAACTCTGTGGATACCTCGAGACCTTTCAGTGACCTTCAGCGACAGTTACAGTTACAATCAAGGGCATAACTTCTTTTACATATTAAAGCGCCCACATCCTGCTCATTTTGTATTTTAAGGTTGTACCAGAACAGGTTTACATGGTTTTAATTATCAAAAATCACCATATTTTTGTTGTACTGCACAGCTCTCTCTCACTGCTGCAGCTCCTCTTTTCACCTGGTCTCTGTTTTAGCTTGCAGAGTGAGACCTCTTTTCACCTGGTCTCTGTTTTAGCTCCAGAGTGAGACCTCTTTTCACCTGGTCTCTGTTTTAGCTCCAGAGTGAGACCTCTTTTCACCTGGTCTCTGTTTTAGCTCCAGAGTGAGACCTCTTTTCACCTGGTCTCTGTTTTAGCTTGCAGAGTGAGACCTCTTTTCACCTGGTCTCTGTTTTAGCTCCAGAGTGAGACCTCTTTTCACCTGGTCTCTGTTTTTAGCTTGCCGAGAGTGAGACCTCTTTTCACCTGGTCTCTGTTTTAGCTTGCAGAGTGAGACCTCTTTTCACCTGGTCTCTGTTTTAGCTCCAGAGTGAGACCTCTTTTCACCTGGTCTCTGTTTTAGCTTGCAGAGTGAGACCTCTTTTCACCTGGTCTCTGTTTTAGCTTGCAGAGTGAGACCTCTTTTCACCTGGTCTCTGTTTTAGCTCCAGAGTGAGACCTCTTTTCACCTGGTCTCTGTTTTAGCTCCAGAGTGAGACCTCTTTTCACCTGGTCTCTGTTTTAGCTCCAGAGTGAGACCTCTTTTCACCTGGTCTCCGTTTTAGCTTGCAGAGTGAGACCTCTTTTCACCTGGTCTCTGTTTTAGCTCCAGAGTGAGACCTCTTTTCACCTGGTCTCTGTTTTAGCTTGCAGAGTGAGACCTCTTTTCACCTGGTCTCTGTTTTAGCTCCAGAGTGAGACCTCTTTTCACCTGGTCTCTGTTTTAGCTTGCAGAGTGAGACCTCTTTTCACCTGGTCTCTGTTTTAGCTTGCAGAGTGAGACCTCTTTTCACCTGGTCTCTGTTTTAGCTTGCAGAGTGAGACCTCTTTTCACCTGGTCTCTGTTTTAGCTTGCAGAGTGAGACCTCTTTTCACCTGGTCTCTGTTTTTGGCTTGCAGAGTGAGACCTCTTTTCACCTGGTCTCTGTTTTAGCTCCAGAGTGAGACCTCTTTTCACCTGGTCTCTGTTTTAGCTTGCAGAGTGAGACCTCTTTTCACCTGGTCTCTGTTTTAGCTTGCAGAGTGAGACCTCTTTTCACCTGGTCTCTGTTTTAGCTTGCAGAGTGAGACCTCTTTTCATCTGGTCTCTGTTTTAGCTTGCAGAGTGAGACCTCTTTTCACCTGGTCTCTGTTTTAGCTCCAGAGTGAGACCTCTTTTCACCTGGTCTGTGTTTTAGCTTGCAGAGTGAGACCTCTTTTCACCTGGTCTCTGTTTTAGCTTGCAGAGTGAGACCTCTTTTCACCTTGTCTCTGTTTTTGCTTGCAGAGTGAGACCTCTTTTCACCTGGTCTCTGTTTTAGCTTGCAGAGTGAGACCTCTTTTCACCTGGTCTCTGTTTTAGCTTGCAGAGTGAGACCTCTTTTCACCTGGTCTCTGTTTTAGCTCCAGAGTGAGACCTCTTTTCACCTGGTCTCTGTTTTAGCTTGCAGAGTGAGACCTCTTTTCACCTGGTCTCTGTTTTAGCTTGCAGAGTGAGACCTCTTTTCACCTGGTCTCTGTTTTTGCTTGCAGAGTGAGACCTCTTTTCATCTGGTCTCTGTTTTAGCTTGCAGAGTGAGACCTCTTTTCACCTGGTCTCTGTTTTAGCTTGCAGAGTGAGACCTCTTTTCACCTGGTCTCTGTTTTAGCTTGCAGAGTGAGACCTCTTTTCACCTGGTCTCTGTTTTAGCTTGCAGAGTGAGACCTCTTTTCACCTGGTCTCTGTTTTAGCTCCAGAGTGAGACCTCTTTTCACCTGGTCTCTGTTTTAGCTCCAGAGTGAGACCTCTTTTCACTATCATCTATCAGCTAGCTCCGCTGCCTTCTTCGCTGCTCCGATTGGTTGGAGCGCTATCCTATCGCGTGCAGAGGGGAATGTGAAAGACAACCGTTTGTCCCGCCCCCTCGGATTGAGCCCTGACCAATGGGGAGCTCCCAGACCTCGACATCTGGATGTGGGTCTGGCTCGTCAGGCTGCCTTCAAAACTTTTCCTATTTAAATTTTAGTTTTTTTCAGAAAATAAAGAGTTTACGTAACGAGCTAAATAATTGTCTTTCTCGATTATTCTGTTTTTGTGATCATCGGGAGCCGAAATCATGATCACGATTACATTTCGATTAATTGCACAGCCCTAATGTACGTTTAAAGTGCCCATATTATGAAAGAAATCACATTTTTCTGGGATCCTGATCCTTGGAACTGACTGAAGTCGGAGAAACAGCCTTTCTTTTACCGTCTATGGAGCTAGCTGACATGAGCTACGATCTGAGCTACGATCTGAGCTACTGAGCATGTGCGAGTGCAATCAAAGATAGTACAGAAGAAGAAGAAGAAAAGAGGTCTCACTCTGTAGCTAAAACAGAGAGCTGAACACAGGGTGAAAAGAGGAGCTGCAGCAATGTAGCAGTACCACAAAAATATGGTGTTTTTAAACCATGTAAACCTGTTCTGGTACAACCTTAAAATACAAATTATGAAGCAGAAAATGAGCGTGATATGGGCGCTTTAAGGTCGCCTGCCTCACACGAATGAGCGAGCGACAGGCTGGTGAGGAAGACAGACAGGGGGAAGGGAAAGACAGGAAACTAGAAGCATTTATTTTTACTGCAGGATGTTTTTGGAGAGGAGGAAGAAACCGGAGAAGGGAGGAAGACTGGTGAAGGAGGAAGAAGAAGACGACGAAGGACGCGAAGGGACTCTGAGGGTGTGTGTGTGTGTGTGTGTGGGGGGAGGGAGGGAGGTCATCTCAGGTCTGAGGGGGACATGAAGAAGAGGAGGGGAGTACCGGGGGGGGTGAAAGGGATTAAGAAAAGTCACGTTTTTATAAGAAAAAAAAAGTTATTTCGTTAAGACTTGCAAGCTGGAAAAACCAAACTCTGGTCGGGCCAATCACATCGTGTATAGACTGGGTGGGCGGGGCTTATGGTCTTCTGGAAGACATCAGGAGTTCAGCTTTTCTTTGAGAAAAGAACAAAGAACGGCTCTGAAGCCATTCTTAAAAAAGAGGAAGATGTGTTCGGAGTTTAAAGTTTAATCTATCAGCTAGCTCCGCTGCCTTCTTCGCTGCTCCGATTGGTTGGAGCGCTATCCTATCGCGTGCAGAGGGGAATTTGAAAGACAACCGTTTGTCCCGCCCCCTCGGATTGAGCCCTGACCAATGGGGAGCTCCCAGACCTCAACATCTGGATGTGGGTCTGGATGGTCAGGCTGTGAAGTAAACGCAACATTTTTCAACTTCCTGCTAAGATATACGTATTATGGGACTTTTTTTGCCAACGAAAATGCGGAGATTATGAAATCATGGAGCCCCTCAAAGTCTCGTTCTCAGCCCCTCAAAGTCTCGTTCTCAGCCCCTCAGAGTCTCGTTCTCAGCCCCTCAAAGTCTCGTTCTCAGCCCCTCAAAGTCTCGGTCTCAGCTCCTCAAAGTCTCGTTCTCAGCCCCTCAAAGTCTCGTTCTCAGCCCCTCAAAGTCTCGTTCTCAGCCCCTCAAAGTCTCGTTCTCAGCCCCTCAAAGTCTCGTTCTCAGCCCCTCAAAGTCTCGTTCTTGTCTCGGTCTCAGCCCCTCAAAGTCTCGGTCTCAGCCCCTTAAAGTCTCGTTCTTGTCTCGGTCTCAGCCCCTCAAAGTCTCGTTCTTGTCTCGGTCTCAGCCCCTTAAAGTCTCGTTCTTGTCTCGGTCTCAGCCCCTCAAAGTCTCGTTCTTGTCTCGGTCTCAGCCCCTCAAAGTCTCGTTCTTGTCTCGGTCTCAGCCCCTTAAAGTCTCGTTCTTGTCTCGGTCTCAGCCCCTTAAAGTCTCGGTCTCAGCCCCTTAAAGTCTTGGTCTTGTCTCGGTCTCAGCCCCTCAAAGTCTCGTTCTCAGCCCCTTAAAGTCTCGTTCTTGTCTCGGTCTCAGCCCCTCAAAGTCTCCGTCTTGTCTCGGTCTCAGCCCCTCAAAGTCTCGTTCTTGTCTCGGTCTCAGCCCCTCAAAGTCTCGGTCTCAGCCCCTCAAAGTCTCGTTCTTGTCTCGGTCTCAGCCCCTTAAAGTCTCGTTCTTGTCTCGGTCTCAGCCCCTTAAAGTCTCGGTCTCAGCCCCTTAAAGTCTCGTTCTTGTCTCGGTCTCAGCCCCTCAAAGTCTCGCTCTCAGCCCCTTAAAGTCTCGTTCTTGTCTCCGTCTCAGCCCCTCAAAGTCTCGTTCTTGTCTCGGTCTCAGCCCCTCAAAGTCTCTTTCTTGTCTCCGTCTCAGCCCCTTAAAGTCTTGGTCTTGTCTCGGTCTCAGTCCCTCAAAGTCTCATTCTTGTCTCGGTCTCAGCCCCTTAAAGTCTTGTTCTTGTCTCGGTCTCAGCCCCTTAAAGTCTCGGTCTCAGCCCCTCAAAGTCTCGTTCTTGTCTCGGTCTCAGCCCCTTAAAGTCTCGGTCTCAGCCCCTCAAAGTCTCGTTCTTGTCTCGGTCTCAGCCCCTTAAAGTCTTGGTCTTGTCTCGGTCTCAGTCCCTCAAAGTCTCATTCTTGTCTCGGTCTCAGCCCCTTAAAGTCTCGTTCTTGTCTCGTTCTCAGCCCCTCAAAGTCTCGTTCTTGTCTCGGTCTCAGCCCCTCAAAGTCTCGTTCTTGTCTCGGTCTCAGCCCCTCAAAGTCTCGTTCTTGTCTCGGTCTCAGCCCCTCAAAGTCTCGTTCTTGTCTCGGTCTCAGCCCCTCAAAGTCTCGTTCTTGTCTCGGTCTCAGCCCCTCAAAGTCTCGTTCTTGTCTCCGTCTCAGCCCCTCAAAGTCTCGTTCTTGTCTCGGTCTCAGCCCCTCAAAGTCTCTGCTTGGTTCTTGTCTCCAGCTCCCCCTCAAAGTCTCGTTTCTCAGCCCCTCAAAGTCTGGGTTCTCAGCCCCCCTCAAAGTCCTCGTTCTTGTCTCGGTCTCAGCCCCTAAGTACTCTTGCTTTGTCTCGGTCTCAGCCCCTCAAAGTCTCGTTCTTGTCTGTTTCCTCAGCCCCTCAAAGTCTCGTTGCCTTCAGCCCCTCAAAGTCTCGGTCTCAGCTCCTAAAGTCTTGCTCTCAGCCCCTCAAAGTCTGTTCTCAGCCCCCTCAAAGTCTCTGTTTCTCAGCCCCTCAAAGTCCTTGTTCTCAGCCCCTCCATGTCCCTTCTCAACCCCTCAAAGTCTCGTTCTTGTCTCGGTCTCAGCCCCTAAAGTCTCTTCTTGTCTCGGTCTCAGCCCCTCAAAGTCTCGTTCTTGTCTCGGTCTCAGCCCCTTAAAGTCTCGGTCTTGTCTCGGTCTCAGCCCCTCAAAGTCTCGTTCTTGTCTCCGCGCGCCCCCGCCCCAGTCTGTCTGATCCTTGTTCTTGTCTCGGTCTCAGCCCCTCAAAGTCTCGTTCTTGTCTCGGTCTCAGCCCCTCAAAGTCTCGTTCTCAGCCCCTTAAGGTCTCGTTCTTGTCTCGGTCTCAGCCCCTTAAAGTCTCGTTCTCAGCCCCTTAAAGTCTCGTTCTTGTCTCGGTCTCAGCCCCTTAAAGTCTCGGTCTCAGCCCCTTAAGTCTCGGTCTTGTCTCGGTCTCAGCCCCTCAAAGTCTTGTTCTCAGCCCCTTAAAGTCTTCTTGTCTCGGTCTCAGCCCCTCAAAGTCTCGGTCTCAGCCCCCTCAAAGTCTCGTTCTTGTCCTTGGTCTCAGCCCCCTCAAAGTCCGTTCTCTGTCTCTTGTCCCAGCCCTTAAGTCTTCGGTCCGGTCTCGTTCTCAGCCCCTTAAAGTCTCGGTCTCAGCCCCTTAAAGTCTCGGTCTTGTCTCGCTTCTCGGCCCGTTAAAGTCTCGGTCTCAGCCCCTTAAAGTCCTTCCTTTGTCTCTGTCTCCAGCCCCTTAAGTCTCGTTTCTTGTCTCTGTCTCAGCCCTTAAAGTCTCGGTCTCAGCCCCTAAAGTCTCGTTTGTCTCGCTTCCTAGCCCCAAAGCCCTTGCTTCGTATCTCCGTCTCAGCCCCTCAAAGTCTCGCTCTCAGCCCCTTAAAGTCTCGTTCTTGTCTCCGTCTCAGCCCCTCAAAGTCTCGTTCTTGTCTCGGTCTCAGCCCCTCAAAGTCTCTTTCTTGTCTCGGTCTCAGCCCCTTAAAGTCTTGGTCTTGTCTCGGTCTCAGTCCCTCAAAGTCTCATTCTTGTCTCGGTCTCAGCCCCTTAAAGTCTCGTTCTTGTCTCGGTCTCAGCCCCTCAAAGTCTCGTTCTTGTCTCGGTCTCAGCCCCTCAAAGTCTCGTTCTTGTCTCGGTCTCAGCCCCTCAAATTCTCGTTCTGTCTCGTTCTCAGCCCCTCAAAGTCTCGTTCTTGTCTCGGTTCCAGCCCCTCAAAGTCTCGTTCTTGTCTCGGTCTCAGCCTCTCAAAGTCTCGTTCTTGTCTCCGTCTCAGCCCCTCAAAGTCTCGTTCTCAGCCCCTCAAAGTCTCGTTCTCAGCCTCTCAAAGTCTCGTTCTTGTCTCGTTCTCAGCCCCTCAAAGTCTTGTTCTTGTCTCGGTCTCAGCCCCTCAAAGTCTCGGTCTCAGCCCCTCAAAGTCTCGTTCTTGTCTCGGTCTCAGCCCCTCAAAGTCTCGTTCTTGTCTCGGTCTCAGCCCCTCAAAGTCTCGTTCTTGTCTCGGTCTCAGCCCCTTAAAGTCTCGTTGTCAGCCCCTCAAAGTCTCGTTCTCAGCCCCTCAAAGTCTTGTTCTTGTCTCGGTCTCAGCCCCTCAAAGTCTCGTTCTCAGCCCCTCAAAGTCTCGTTCTCAGCCCCTCAAAGTCTCGTTCTTGTCTCCGGTCTCAGCCCCCTCAAAGTCTCGTTTTGTCTCGGTCTCAGCCCCTCAAAGCTTTGTTCTTGCTCGGTTCTCAGCCCCCCAAAGTGTCTTTTTCTCGGTCTCAGCCCCCTCAAAGTCTCGCTTGTCTCGGTCTCAGCCCTCAAAGTCTGACTCTTGTTTCCTTAGCCCCTCAAAGTCTTCGTTTTGTCTCGTTCTCAGCCCCTCAAAGTCTCATTCTTGTCTCGTTCTCAGCCCCTTAAAGTCTCGTTCTTGTCTCGTTCTCAGCCCCTTAAAGTCTCGTTCTTGTCTCGGTCTCAGCCCCTCAAAGTCTCGTTCTTGTCTCGGTCTCAGCCCCTTAAAGTCTCGTTCTTGACTCGGTCTCTACACACTCTGGTCCTGGTAATGACTCGGTCTCTGTTTAAGTAGTATTTGCTACAACACTGGCGGGAAGTGATGTCACCACCAGCCAAACTGGTTCAGTTTGGCAACATCTGGGGATTCAGACATCTTGGCAAGAAACCAGCCACCCAAACGATTGACACTGCTCCTGTGACACGACGGAGAAAAGGCAGAAGTTCACTTCCCGTTGCGGTGGTGAGTCAGAGAAATGGCAGCATGGCGCAAGAAACTGTGCCGCCGACGCCTAGAAAAAAAAGCCCCTGTGGTTTTTAACTCCTCGGCTGCACTTACACCAAAAAAACTCGGAGGCTTCTACCACATAGAAAAGGGAAAGTAGGAAACTTAACGAGCCAACTTTTCATACAAAATAGAAAATTGTCATTGTGTTTGTGTTGGACTCCCTTTTCTTTCCAAGGCTACATGTCGCTGCTTCCTCTCCCATCTTTCCTGAAACCTTTTTCCTCTGTGTATACACACTGTCTAATGAGGCAGAACCACTGTGGAAATAACAAAGACAAGAAGCAAAGCTGAAAAATACCTTTTTGTTTCAAGTTCTTTGAGAGGCCTGACTTCTCCAGCTCCATATTCTCCCCTGTGTCTTTTACAGGGTTCATACGCATTTTAACTAGGGCTGCACTAACGCTCATTCAATCGTATCGACTGATCCATTAGTTGATTTAATCGACAGATCTGTAAATCTGAGTTTCTCCGCAAAGAGTCACGCTAAAAGGATGCATATATTGAATAAGATAATAGCCTCCTTTGCATATTTAAACACAACATTTCAGAAAACGTGTAATACAACAAATAATTGCCTTAATGAAAGTCCCATAACATAGGTAGAAACTGTCTGATATTTCAGGTGCATTCTGACACTGTCTGATATTTCTGTTTCTATAAGTCCCATAACATAGGTAGATACTGTCTGATATTTCTGTTTCAATAAGTCCCATAACATAGGTAGATACTGTCTGATATTTCTGTCTATAAGTCCCATAACATAGGTAGATACTGTCTGATATATCTGTCTATAAGTCCCATAACATAGGTAGAAACTGTCCGATATTTCTGTCTATAAGTCCCATAACATAGGTAGATACTGTCTGATATTTCTGTTTCTATAAGTCCCATAACATAGGTAGATACTGTCTGATATTTCTGTTTCTATAAGTCCCATAACATAGGTAGATACTGTCTGATATTTCTGTTTCTATAAGTCCCATAACATAGGTAGATACTGTCTGATATTTCTGTTTCTATAAGTCCCATAACATAGGTAGATACTGTCTGATATTTCTGTTTCTATAAGTCCCATAACATAGGTAGATACTGTCTGATATTTCTGTCTATAAGTCCCAAAACATAGGTAGATACTGTCTGATATTTCTGTTTCTATAAGTCCCATAACATAGGTAGATACTGTCTGATATTTCTGTTTCTATAAGTCCCAAAACATAGGTAGATACTGTCTGATATTTCTGTTTCTATAAGTCCCATAACATAGGTAGATACTGTCTGATATTTCTGTTTCTATAAGTCCCATAACATAGGTAGATACTGTCTGATATTTCTGTTTCTATAAGTCCCATAACATAGGTAGATACTGTCTGATATTTCTGTCTATAAGTCCCAAAACATAGGTAGATACTGTCTGATATTTCTGTTTCTATAAGTCCCATAACATAGGTAGATACTGTCTGATATTTCTGTTTCTATAAGTCCCATAACATAGGTAGATACTGTCTGATATTTCTGTTTCTATAAGTCCCATAACATAGGTAGATACTGTCTGATATTTCTGTTTCTATAAGTCCCATAACATAGGTAGATACTGTCTGATATATCTGTCTATAAGTCCCATAACATAGGTAGAAACTGTCCGATATTTCTGTCTATAAGTCCCATAACATAGGTAGAAACTGTCTGATATTTCTGTTTCTATAAGTCCCATAACATAGGTAGATACTGTCTGATATTTCTGTTTCTATAAGTCCCATAACATAGGTAGAAACTGTCTGATATTTCTGTTTCTATAAGTCCCATAACATAGGTAGATACTGTCTGATATTTCTGTGTCTATAAGTCCCATAACATAGGTAGAAACTATGTGATATTTCTGTCTATAAGTCCCATAACATAGGTAGATACTGTCTGATATTTCTGTTTCTATAAGTCCCATAACATAGGTAGATACTGTCTGATATATCTGTCTATAAGTCCCATAACATAGGTAGAAACTGTCCGATATTTCTGTCTATAAGTCCCATAACATAGGTAGAAACTGTCTGATATTTCTGTTTCTATAAGTCCCATAACATAGGTAGATACTGTCTGATATTTCTGTTTCTATAAGTCCCATAACATAGGTAGAAACTGTCTGATATTTCTGTTTCTATAAGTCCCATAACATAGGTAGATACTGTCTGATATTTCTGTTTCTATAAGTCCCATAACATAGGTAGATACTGTCTGATATTTCTGTTTCTATAAGTCCCATAACATAGGTAGATACTGTCTGATATTTCTGTTTCTATAAGTCCCATAACATAGGTAGATACTGTCTGATATTTCTGTTTCTATAAGTCCCATAACATAGGTAGATACTGTCTGATATTTCTGTTTCTATAAGTCCCATAACATAGGTAGAAACTGTCTGATATTTCTGTCTATAAGTCCCATAACATAGGTAGATACTGTCTGATATTTCTGTTTCTATAAGTCCCATAACATAGGTAGAAACTGTCTGATATTTCTGTTTCTATAAGTCCCATAACATAGGTAGAAACTGTCTGATATTTCTGTTTCTATAAGTCCCATAACATAGGTAGATACTGTCTGATATTTCTGTGTCTATAAGTCCCATAACATAGGTAGAAACTATGTGATATTTCTGTCTATAAGTCCCAAAACATAGGTAGATACTGTCTGATATTTCTGTTTCTATAAGTCCCATAACATAGGTAGATACTGTCTGATATATCTGTCTATAAGTCCCATAACATAGGTAGATACTGTCCGATATTTCTGTCTATAAGTCCCATAACATAGGTAGATACTGTCTGATATTTCTGTTTCTATAAGTCCCATAACATAGGTAGATACTGTCCGATATTTCTGTCTATAAGTCCAATAACATAGGTAGAAACTGTCCGATATTTCTGTCTATAAGTCCCATAACATAGGTAGATAGCTTCTGATATTTCTGTTTCTATAAGTCCCATAACATAGGTAGAAACTGTCTGATATTTCTGTTTCTATAAGTCCCATAACATAGGTAGAAACTGTCTGATATTTCTGTTTCTATAAGTCCCATAACATAGGTAGATACTGTCTGATATTTCTGTCTATAAGTCCCAAAACATAGGTAGATACTGTCTGATATTTCTGTTTCTATAAGTCCCATAACATAGGTAGATACTGTCTGATATTTCTGTTTCTATAAGTCCCATAACATAGGTAGATACTGTCTGATATTTCTGAGTTCTATAACCCATAGGTAGATACTGTCTGATATTTCTGTTTCTATAAGTCCCATAACATAGGTAGAAACTGTCTGATATTTCTGTTTCTATAAGTCCCATAACATAGGTAGATACTGTCTGATATTTCTGTTTCTATAAGTCCCATAACATAGGTAGAAACTGTCTGATATTTCTGTTTCTATAAGTCCCATAACATAGGTAGATACTGTCTGATATTTCTGTTTCTATAAGTCCCATAACATAGGTAGATACTGTCTGATATTTCTGTTTCTATAAGTCCCATAACATAGGTAGATACTGTCTGATATTTCTGTCTATAAGTCCCATAACATAGGTAGAAACTGTCCGATATTTCTGTCTATAAGTCCCATAACATAGGTAGAAACTGTCTGATATTTCTGTTTCTATAAGTCCCATAACATAGGTAGATACTGTCTGATATTTCTGTTTCTATAAGTCCCATAACATAGGTAGAAACTGTCTGATATTTCTGTTTCTATAAGTCCCATAACATAGGTAGATACTGTCTGATATTTCTGTTTCTATAAGTCCCATAACATAGGTAGAAACTGTCTGATATTTCTGTTTCTATAAGTCCCATAACATAGGTAGATACTGTCTGATATTTCTGTCTATAAGTCCCAAAACATAGGTAGATACTGTCTGATATTTCTGTTTCTATAAGTCCCATAACATAGGTAGATACTGTCTGATATTTCTGTTTCTATAAGTCCCATAACATAGGTAGATACTGTCTGATATTTCTGTTTCTATAAGTCCCATAACATAGGTAGATACTGTCTGATATTTCTGTTTCTATAAGTCCCATAACATAGGTAGATACTGTCTGATATTTCTGTTTCTATAAGTCCCATAACATAGGTAGAAACTGTCTGATATTTCTGTTTCTATAAGTCCCATAACATAGGTAGATACTGTCTGATATTTCTGTTTCTATAAGTCCCATAACATAGGTAGATACTGTCTGATATTTCTGTCTATAAGTCCCAAAACATAGTTATAGGGTTGCTGCATTAATTTGCCGGTCCAGTCAGAGAGACTGAGGGGGGAAATCGACACGAAGTTGAAGTTATTTTAAAACCCTAAAATATTCGGGGCTCCGCCCCTGTTGCTTGCTCTTATTTTGAAGAGCCTTCACTTCCTCTGACGGACCGAACAGACAGCGTCCCGCTACGAATTAGAGTGCGTCTTTATCCAGACTCGCGCGCTCCCAACCGTGCACAGACTCGGTGTGAAATACTAATGCGGATGTTAGGTAGCAAACAGTGGGAGACCCAACTGTCCACACACACACACACACACACACACACACACACACACACACACACACACACACACACACACACACACACACACACACACACACACACACACACAGACTGTCTGTTCGCATTTCTGTAACAGGGGCTCTGCAGACGAAGAAAGAGGGTCACTATGACAAATACCTGCAGTACGCTGACCTGCATACAGTACAACTCTGCAGGGTGGAAACCGGAGAGGGAAAAATACTCTGCCCCGCTGATACCAAAACACACAGGCCATGTTCAGTCGTTTCATATTCAAAGCCACGGAAAGATCAAAAACATGTTTTTCATCAGGAATAACTGGAGGTGAAATGCAGCAGGTTGTTTAACAAAACTAACCACATGAACGATATCCAAAACGCACAATACTGGCTCCGTCAAATACACAATACTGCAGTATTCCCTCCAGGGAGGTGTGTTCAGGTGCATTCTGGTCTTACAGGGAGGTGTGTTCAGGTGCATTCTGGTCTTACAGGGAGGTGTGTTCAGGTGCATTCTGGTGCGTGCTGGTCTTACAGGGAGGTGTGTTCAGGTGCATTCTGGTGCGTGCTGGTCTTACAAGGAGGTGTGTTCAGGTGCATTCTGGTCTTACAGGGAGGTGTGTTCAGGTGCATTCTGGTGCGTGCTGGTCTTACAGGGAGGTGTGTTCAGGTGCATTCTGGTGCGTGCTGGTCTTACAGGGAGGTGTGTTCAGGTGCATTCTGGTGTGTGCTGGTCTTACAGGGAGGTGTGTTCAGGTGCATTCTGGTGTGTGCTGGTCTTACAGGGAGGTGTGTTCAGGTGCATTCTGGGCGTTTTGCTATCTTGAGGCAGCGGGAAGTGATGGCACCATTGACCAACAAAAACCTGGTCTAAAGTCAATAACGCAGCATTTCATTGTTATTTTAACAGAGCATTAGTAAAATGCTCCTAGGCTCGTGCACAGCAGCGTGCACACTATGCTTGTTACACACACACACACACACACACACACACACACACACACACACACACACACACACACACACACACACACACACACACACACACACACACACACACACACACACACGCAGAAGATTACAAATATAAATATTAGGGTGTAAATCCTCCATCATAACAGCAATGCTCCAAGGTCCAAACGCGCCTGGCTTTTAAAGGGAATGGGAGATGATCTCTGATTGGTTGATGAATGGGAGATGATCTCTGATTGGTTGATTGCATGTTGCGCCCAAAACACACCTCTGATTAATGAAGACACTAAGGACAGCCCTTTAGGACCAGGCGCCCGGCACACAGACACTTTTTTCCGCCTTCAAACTAGCAAAAAGTGGATTCGCCCTTATTTGTCTTTATTTTGCCCTTATTATAAAAAAAAAAAAACACTTTTTCTGGGATTTTGGGGTGTTATTTTGTGTCTCGTTAGCGTCAGCGCTAGCATGCTACCTCGTTCTCAATAGCAAAGCACCGCTACAACACACACAAGTTCACCATAATCTACCAGAAGAACTACTTCCATGTGCTCCCTGGTTTAGAAGAAGTCTCCCAGCTGATCCTGATCCTTGGAACTGACTGAAGTCGGAGAAACAGCCTTTCTTTTACGGATGGAGCTAGCTGACATGAGCTACGATCTGAGCTACGATCTGAGCTACTGAGCATGTGCGAGTGCAATCAAAGATAGTACAGAAGAAGAAGAAGAAAAGAGGTCTCACTCTGTAGCTAAAACAGAGAGCTGAACACAGGGTGAAAAGAGGAGCTGCAGCAATGAGAGAGAGCTGTGCAGTACCACAAAAATATGGTGATTTTTTAGAAAAGTAAACCTATTCTGGTACAACTTTAAAATACAAATTACGAAGCTGAAATTGAGCAGAAAAGGGCAGCGAAAAGACTACAAAAAGGCAACGAAAAGGTGACAAAAGGGCAGCGAAAAGACTACAAAAAGGCAACGAAAA
>NC_053124.1:33045014-33057514 GCF_010015445.1 Perca fluviatilis
AAACTGTCCGATATTTCTGTCTATAAGTCCCAACATAGGTAGATACTGTCTGGATATTTCTGTTTCTATAAGTCCCATAACATGGGTAGAAACTGTCTGATATTTCTGTTTCTATAAGTCCCATAACATAGGTAGGTAGGTCTTTGATATTTCTGTTTCTATGGGGTCCCATAACTGGCATGGAGATACTGTCTGATATTTCTGTCTATAGAGTCCCAAAACATAGGTAGATACTGTCTGATATTTCTGTTTCTATAAGTCCATAACATAGGTAGATACTGTCTGATATTTCTGTTTTATAAGTCCCATACACATAGGTAGATACTGTCTGATATTTCTGTCTATAAGTCCTATAACATAGGTAGATAATGGTCTGATATTTCTGTTTCTATAAGTCCCATACAACATAGGTAGAAACTGTCTGATTATTTCTGTTTCTATAAGTCCCATAACATAGGTAGATGCACTGTCTGAGTATTTCTGTTTCTGCAAGTCCCATAACATAGGTAGAAACTGTCTGATATTTCTGTTTCTATAAGTCCCATAACATAGGTAGATGCTGTCTGATATTTCTGTTTTATAAGTCCCATAACATAGGTAGATACTGTCTGATATTTCTGTTTCTATAAGTCCAGCATACATAGGTAGATACTGTCTGATATTTCTGCCTATATATGTCCCATAACACTAGGTGAAACTTGTATATTTCTTCTATACAAGTCCCATAACATAGGTAGAAACTGTCTGATATTTCTGTTTCTATAAGTCCTATAACATAGGTAGATACTGTTCGATATTTCTTTTCTATAAGTCCCATAACTACATAGGTAGAAACTGTCTGATATTTCTGTTTCTATAAGTCCCATAACATAGGTAGATACTGTCTGATATTTCTGTTTCTATAAGTCCCAAAACATAGGTAGAAACTGTCTGATATTTCTGTTTCTATAAGTCCCATAACATAGGTAGATACTGTCTGATATTTCTGTCTATAAGTCCCAAAACATAGGTAGAACCTATTTTTTATAAGTCCATAACATAGGTAGATATTTTTTTATATTTCTTTTATAAGTAAAAACATTACTGTCTGATATTTCTGTGTCTATAAGTCCCATAACATAGGTAGATACTGTCTGATATTTCTGTTTCTATAAGTCCCATAACATAGGTAGATACTGTCTGATATTTCTGTTTCTATAAGTCCCATAACATAGGTAGATACTGTCTGATATTTCTGTTTCTATAAGTCCCATAACATAGGTGATACTGTCTGATATTTCTGTTTCTATAAGTCCCATAACATAGGTAGAAACTGTCTGATATTTCTGTTTCTTGTCCCATAACATAGGTAGATACTGTCTGATATTTCTGTTTCTATAAGTCCCAAAACATAGGTAGAAACTGTCTGATATTTCTGTTTCTATAAGTCCCAAAACATAGGTATAGGGTTGCTGCATTAATTTGCGGTCCAGTCAGAGAGACTGAGGGCGGAATCGATACGAAGTTGGAGTTATTTTTAAACCCCAAAAGGGAGCCCCTGTTGCTTGCTCTTATTTTGAAGAGCCTTCACTTCCTCTGACGGACCGCAGAACAGACAGCTCCTTCTACGAATTAGAGTGCGTCTTTATCCAGACTGCGCGCTCCCAACCGGTGCAGACTCCTGTGTGAAATACTAATTGCGGATGTTAGGTAGCAAACAGTGGGAGACCCAACTGTCCACACAACCCACACACACACACCCCCCCCCCCCCCCCCCACACACACACACACACACCACACACACACACACACACACACACACACACACACACACACACACACACACAAGCTGTCTGTTCAGCATTTCTGTAACAGGGGCTCTGCAGACGAAGAAAGAGGGTCACTATGACAAATAGCTGCACGCTGACCTGCATAGGTACACAACTCTGCAGGGTGGAAACCGGAGAGGGAAAAACATTCTGCCCCCAGCTGATACCAAAACACACAGGCCATGTTCAGTGGTTTCATTCAAAAGCCACGGAAAGATCAAAAACATGTTTTCATCAGGAATAACTGGAGGTGAAATGCAGCAGGTTGTTTAACAAAACTAACCACAATGAACGATATCCAAACGCACAATCACTGGCCCCATCAAATACACAATACTGCAGTATTCCCTCCAGGGAGGTGTGTGTCAGGTGCATTCTGGTCTTACAGGGAGGTGTGTGTTCAGGTGCATTCTGGTCTTACAGGGAGGTGTGTGTTCAGGTGCATTCTGGTAGCGTGCTGGTCTTACAGGGAGAGGTGTGTTCAGGTGCATTCTGGGTGCGTGCTGGTTCTTACAAGGAGGTGTGTTCAGGTGCATTCTTGGTCTTACAGGGAGGTGTGTTCAGGTGCATTCTGGTGGTGTCTGGTCTTACAGGGAGGTGTGTTCAGGTGCATTCTGGTGCGTGCTGGTCTTACAGGGAGGGTGTTCGGGTGCATTCTGGGTGTGTGCTGGTCTTACAGGGAGGTGTGTGTGTTCTAGGTGCATTCTGGTGTGTGCTGGTCTTACAGGGAGGTGTATTCTGAAGCATTTTCTGGGTATCTTGAGGCAGCGGGAAGTGATGTGCACCATTGACCAACAAAAACCTGGTCTAAAGTCAATAACGCAGATTTCATTGTTATTTTAACAGAGCATTAGTAAAATTCTAGGCTCGGTGCACAGCAGCGTGCACACTATGCTTGTTACACACACACACACACACACACACACACACACACACACACACACACACACACACACACACACACACACACACACACACACACACACACACACACACACCCCCACACACAACAAGAAGATTACAAATATAAATATTAGAGTGTAAATCCTCCATCATAACAGCAATGCTCCAAGGTCCAAACGCCCCTTGGCTTTTAAAGGGAATGGGAGATGATCTCTGATTGGTTGATGAATGGGAGATGATCTCTGATTGGTTGATTGCATGTTGCGCCAAAACACACCTCTCGATTAGTAATGAAGACACTAAGGACAGCCCTTTACGGGAGTCAGCACACAGACACTTTTTTCGCCTTCAAACTACGCAAAAAGTGGATTCGCCCTTATTTGTCTTTATTTTCGCCCTTATTATAAAAAAAAAAAAACACTTTTCTGGGATTTTGGGGTGTTATTTTGTGTCTCCGTTAGCGCCGAGCTAGCATGCTACCTCGTTCTCACAGCAAGCAAAACACCGCTTCACAACACACACAAGTTCACCATAATCTACCAGAAGAACTACTTCCATGTGCTCCCTGGTTTAGAAGAAGTCTCCCAGCTGATCCTGATCCTTGTTACTGACTGAAGTCGGAGGAAACAGCCTTTTTACCGTTTTATGGAGCTAGCTGACGACGAGCTAACGATCTGAGCTACGATCTGAGCTACTGAGCATGTGGCGAGTAGCAATCAAAGATAGTACAGAAGAAGAAAGGGTCTCACTCTGTAGCTAAAACAGAGACCTGAACAAAAGAGGGTAAAAAAGGAGCTGCAGCAATGAGAGAGAGCTGTGCGGTACCACAAAAATATGGTGATTTTTAGAAAGTAAACTATTCTGGTACAACTTTAAAATACAAATTGCGAAGCTGAAATTGAGCGGAAAAGGGCACGCGAAAAGACTACAAAAAGGCAACGAAAAAGTGACAAGAAGGGCAGCGAAAGACTAGCAAAAGGTAACGAAAAGGCAGTGACAAAAGGCGACATCAGCTTGCACCAGAGCCGGAACATATTTTAAATTGGGGGTGCTGGACAAATTTTCCAGAGTGGAGTTTTTCAGCCAAAGTCAACCCACCACACAAAACTGCATCCATCACAATTTATTGAACTGTATAGAGATTCAGTTCATATAAATACCTATCCAAACCGTGAATTAGCCTTCGTCGGCTGCTTGATCCCCAACACCGGAGCAATAGACCGTTATCGCTATTCAACCAAGTTACATTTCTGTTTCGTCATCCCCCCCCTCAGATGAAGACAAAATATCTCTTTTATTAAAACAAAGGCACTCTGTGTGTCAAAACAGTACGGCTTCGGTACTAAACTGGAACATAGATACACGCTCCACAAGCGAAAAACTAAAACATGAATAAAGTCCAAAATCCAAGACTGAACAAACTAGGCACGGTAACGAGATATAGACACTTGCCACCACAATGGTACAGAATAGGCCTACTACAAGCCCACTGAGCCACAAAACACAAAGGTAACACATCACTGAATCATATTAAATCCAATCAAAGCCAGTCAGTCCTGACTGATTTGAACACTGAAATGAAATAGAGAAATGCAGCCTTAGTTTTTGTAGCACAGCAATAGCAAATTACAGGCATAAAGATATTGGGGGCCGCGTTGTTGGGCCTGATAATTTTATAACAATACGGCAGGATAATTTAAAATCGGTATGACCTCATTCTGGTCAATGCGAGCTCGTAGGGCTTTACACGAGTGTAAAAACACAATTATCTCCAATAATTCGGTATAAACTTCCAGTAGAACTGTTACTGAACAGTTGATAAATCGATGCCGCACTTACCGCGGCAGCAGCATAATAATAAACCAGCATTATTACCTTGTGTTGCAGTCATAAAACTAAAACAAATCCTCATCTCCAAAAGCGTAGCAGGAAAAAGTGAGCGAGGCTGGCAGCACAGCAGTGACGCTGCTGTTCCCCTCTGCGCTACCCTGGTGCTGCTAGTCTAGCGCTGGCGGCTACCCTGAGTATGCTAGCCGCCTTCGGCTCCCTGGTGCTGCTAGCTCCGGCTCTGGCGGCCACCCTGATAATGCCAGCCTGGCTCTGCGGCGCGATAGCCTGGCTCTGGCACCCTGGTGCTGCTAGCCCGGCTCTTACGGCACCTGATAATGCAGCAATGTTGCGGGCTACCCTGGTGCCAGCCCGGCCTCTGGCGCTACCTTGTGTTGCCTGGCTCTGGCGGCCCTGGTGCTGCTAGCTGGCTCTTTGGCGGCCACCCTGGTGCTGTAGCTGGCTCTGCTACCCGGGTTGCTAGCCTGGCTCTCATACAATGTTGCTACGCCTCTGGCGGTTCTGCTGTTAGCGGTTTACAAGATTAGCTCCCTCGCCGCTCTGTTGCTAGCGGAGTGCTACTTCATTCAGTTACAGTTGCTGAGTTTTCTGCCTCCGGTCTTTTTACGCTTTTAGCTTGTGGTTGATCTATAAAGAAAATTAGGTCGGCTTTTGTGCCATTCATTGTGTAAACTTGCTGTTAACTGACTGTTACGCTAGCTGACACCGGCCGGCACGCGCTTCGCTGTACTTTTACCATAGTTACCATCTGTCTGAGGGCATGTGATTGGTTCAACCGCAGCTCCCTGGTTTTTATTTATTATGGATTACCATTCAATGTCGAGTCGTGGTCAAACCTAGCCCTCAATCTGATTGGCTGAAATATTATTTTTTTTCTAAAGGGAGGCCAGAAAAGCTGGCCTCCTTTGAGCGTCGATAGCTTTTATTGGCCCCTAGACAAGCCAGACAGGACTGCACCACGACGCAGTGACAGAGGGCCGGTTTCGCTCTGAAGGAAATGATAATGGAATGTTTTGATAAGGAAATTACAAAATCAGTAAAAAACACAACCGTAAATTTATAATTTATATTAAAAATATAAAACGGAATTTTAAATTATGAAATTTATTGTAAAATATTATTTTTTTTAAATTTTATTTTTTTTATATTTTTAAATTATGTTTTATATTTTATGGGGTGGCGTTCCTTTGGCCTCCCAGAGAAACCGGCCACTGGAAAGCGGATCAGGTTGTTTTGGGGGGGATCATTATTGGGATCAGTTTCTTCGAGCCGACCGGTCTCATTCAGTCCTCGCCCAGAGTTTTGGGGGCAGAGTTCAGGACCGCGTGTCTGAAAGCCAGCCTCAGTCGGGGTATCGGGTTGGGCAGTGGGTTGGTGGCCGGGGCGGTGGCGTCGGGCGCGGGGGCCGCGATGGTCGCCTTGGTTTCGCGGAGGGAGAAGGGATCTTCCGTACACTCTGGCACTTTTCTTTTTTTTTACTTCGAACGTTTTCGAGGCTTTTAAAAAAAGATGCTCTGTTACACTGAAGAAGGAAATGCACTCCTTGACTGGTGTGTGTGTGTGTGTGTGTGTGTGTGTGTGTGTGTGTGTGTGTGTGTGTGTGTGTGTGTGTGTGTGTGTGCTGATTCGTGTGTGTGCGTGTGTGTGTGTCTATGTGTGGTGTGTCTGTGTGTGTGTCTGTGTGTGTTTGTATGTGTGTCTGTGTGTCTATGCGTGTTGTGTCTGTGTCTGTGTGTGTGTGTGTGTGTGTGTGTGTGTGGTGTTGTGTGCATGTCTATGTGTGTGTGTGTGTGTGTGGTGTGCGTCCTGTCTGTGTGTGTGCATGTCCACGTATGCGTATGCGCGTGTGTGTGTCTGTGTGTGTCTGTGCCTGTGTGTGTGTTTGTGCGTGTTGTAGCGTGTCTGTGTGTGTGTGTGTGTGTGTGTATGTCGCATGTGCGCGCGGGTGTGTGTGTGTGTGTGTGGTGTGTGTCTGTGTGTGTACATGTTCACGTGTTGTGGCGGTGTGTGACGGTATGGTGCGTGTGTGTCTGTGTGTGCTGCGGTGTGTGTGTGTGTGTGTCTGTGTGTGTGTGTGTGTGTGTGTCGGTGTGTGTGTGTGTGTGTGTGTGTGTGTGTGTGTCTGTGTGTGTGTGTGTGTGTGTGTGTGTGTGTGTGTGTGTGTCTGTGTGTGTGTGTGTTGTCTTGTGTGTGTGTGTGTGTGTGTGTGTGTGTCTGTGTGTGTGTCTGTGTGTGTGTGTGTGTGTGTGTGTCTGTCTGTGTGTGTTTTCTTCAACGTATTTGTCTCTTTTTGAGTTTTTTAAGGATATGTACTTCATAGCCGGGTCCAAATTACTACATCTATCACATACATACTGTATACTTTCATAGTGGGATTTCTTATACATTTTTTTGAATATATTTTTGACACTTTTTTCAACATTTTTGATGCTTTATCCCACATTTTTGATGCTTTTTCCCACATTTTTGATGCTTTATCCCACATTTTTGATGCTTTATCCCACATTTTTGATGCTTTTTCCCACATTTTTGACGCTTTTTCCAACATTTTTGATGCTTTTTCCAACATTTTTGATGCTTTATCCCACATTTTTGATGCTTTTTCCCACATTTTTGACGCTTTTTCCCACATTTTTGATGCTTTTTCCCACATTTTTGATGCTTTTTCCCACATTTGACGCTTTTCCCACATTTTTGATGCTTTTTCCAACATTTTTGATGCTTTTTCCAACATTTTTGACACTTTTTCCAACATTTGACACTTTTTCCCACATTTTTGACACTTTTTCCCACATTTGACGCTTTTTCCCACATTTTTGACGCTTTTTCCCACATTTTTGACGCTTTTTCCCACATTTTTGACGCTTTTTCCCACATTTTTTACGCTTTTTCCAACATTTTTGATGCCGTTTCCAACATTTTTGATGCTTTTTCCCACATTTGTGATGCTTTTTCCCACATTTTTGAAGCTTTTTCCCACATTTTGTGCTTTTTCCCACATTTTTGACGCTTTTTCCCCCAATTTCTGACGCTTTTTCCCAATTTTTTATGCCGTTCCCAACATTTTGGTCGCTTCTCCCACATTTTTGATGCTTTTTCCCACATTTTTGATGCTTTTTCCCACATTTTTGAAGCTTTTTCCCACATTTTTGAAGCTTTTTCCCACATTTTTGACGCTTTTTCCCACATTTCTGACGCTTTTTCCCACATTTTTGATGCCGTTTCCAACATTTTTGACGCTTTTTCCCACATTTTTGAAGCTTTTTCCCACATTTTTGAAGCTTTTTCCCACATTTTTGAAGCTTTTTCCCACATTTTTGAAGCTTTTTCCAACATTTTTGATGCTTTTTCCAACATTTTTGATGCTTTATCCCACATTTTTGATGCTTTTTCCCACATTTTTGACGCTTTTTCCCACATTTTTGATGCTTTTTCCCACATTTGTGATGCTTTTTCCCACATTTTTGATGCTTTTTCCAACGTTTTTGACGCTTTTTCCAACATTTTTGACGCTTTTTCCAACAGTTTTGATGCTTTTTCCCACATTTTTGATGCTTTTTCCCACATTTTTGATGCTTTTTCCCACATTTTTGATGCTTTTTCCAACGTTTGTGACGCTTTTTCCAACATTTTTGACGCTTTTTCCAACATTTTTGATGCTTTTTCCAACATTTTTGATGCTTTTTCCCACATTTTTGACGCTTTTTCCCCACATTTTTTTGACGTTTAAATGTAAACATTAGGCCTACATCTATCATACACATACACACATACTTTCATTGTATGATTTAGGGGTTTTTTTTGTCTTAAAAATGAGCTCATCTGCTGCAGAAGGCGTGGATGAGAAAACATCTGTTCATCGGCGTCGTACCAACATCTGCTGCTGATGTTTTGGTGCACACGCGTGTCATTTAACTCCCTCTAATAAGGACTAATGATGCGTAATTATAAAGGTTATGGCAGTAATCGCTTTCACATTAGACGCCAGACAAACGCAGCTTTGTGTCCCGATTTTGAAACCTTCCCTCGTTTGTGTTTCTGGAGAGTTATCGTCGTTTTTATAAATGTCTGATTCCCACCAGTTTATCCCCAGGATAAACCGTTATAGGCCCTTATATTGTCGGCTAGTTGACATCTTCCATCATCAGTCAGCTGTTTTGGGGGCGGAGTCAGACACGGTGACAAAAAAGGGCAGCGAAAAAGGCGACAAAAGGGCGATGGATGGACTGGTTTTCGGACACCTCCAATAGAGTAAAACTGCACATTTCAGGGTGGCCTTTTATTGTGTCCAGCCTAAGGAACACCTGTGCAATAATCATGCTGTCTAATCAGCAACCAATCAAGCTGCATCGTAGACAAAAAGGGCAGCGAAAAGGCGACAAAAAGGGCAGCGAAAAGGCGACAAAAAGGGCAGCGAAAAGGCGACAAAAAGGCGACAAAAAGGCAGCAAAAAGCAGCGAAAAGACAGCAAAAAGTACATTTTAGGGGACCACTAAGGTCTATATAAAAGAGACTTCAGATACAGTATTAGGGGACCACTAAGGTCTATATAAAAGAGACTTCAGATACAGTATTAGGGGACCACTAAGGTCTATATAAAAGAGACTTCAGATACAGTATTAGGGGACCACTAAGGTCTATATAAAAGAGACTTCAGATACAGTATTAGGGGACCACTAAGGTCTATATAAAAGAGACTTCAGATACAGTATTAGGGGACCACTAAGGTCTAAAGAGACTTCAGATACAGTATTAGGGACCACTAAGGTCTATATAAAAGAGACTTCAGATACAGTATTAGGGGACCACTAAGGTCTAAAGAGACTTCAGATACAGTATTAGGGGACCACTAAGGCCTATATAAAAAGAGACTTCAGATACAGTATTAGGGGACCACTAAGGTCTATATAAAAGAGACTTCAGATACAGTATTAGGGGACCACTAAGGTCTATATAAAAGAGACTTCAGATACAGTATTAGGGGACCACTAAGGTCTATAAAAGAGACTTCAGATACAGTATTAGGGGACCACTAAGGTCTATATAAAAGAGACTTCAGATACAGTATTAGGGGACCACTAAGGTCTATATAAAAGAGACTTCAGATACAGTATTAGGGGACCACTAAGGTCTATATAAAAGAGACTTCAGATACAGTATTAGGGGACCACTAAGGTCTATATAAAAGAGACTTCAGATACAGTATTAGGGGACCACTAAGGCCTGTTTTTGGTGTGTGGAGGACACGTCTCTGGGTCCAGACTCTGTGTTGAGAAACACTCAATTTATCTGTGACATTTTCGAATAAATTAAAAACCGTTAATTGATTGGCTGCAATTAAAATGAACGAGTTCTTAACCATCAGAGTTATTAATTCAAACATGTGGAAATGAATGTAGCTGCAGCTGCAGACGTGGCGTAACGGGCCTTAGTTACCTCATTTCATTTCTTCTTCACTTACTTTAAAATCGTACGTAAAGTTTAGAGCTGAACCGATTGGCTGTCAGCTATCTAATTAATCTAATTAATCTAATTAATCTAATTAACTATTTTGATAATCGATGAGTTCAGGAGGTCAGCGCATTGAGTCAGTTTTTAATGAAAAAAATACAAGTCAAACTTTCTCTGATGTCAGCTGGTTAAATGAGAATATTTTCTGGTTTCTTCTCTCCTCTGTGACAGTTAACTGAATCCTCCTTCCTTTCCTTCCTTCCTTCCCTTTTATTTCCATCCTTGTCTCCTTCCTTCCTTCCTTCCTTCCTTCCCTTCTCTACCTCCTTATCTACTTCTTCAGCTGGTTAAATGAGAATATTTTCTGGCTTCTTCTCTCCTCTGTGACAGTTAACTGAATCCTCCTTCCTTTCTTTTCTTTTCCTTCCCTTCCCTTCCTTCCTTCCTTCCTTCCTTCCTTCCCTTCCTTCCTTCCCTTAATCCATCCTTCATTATGTATTCTTCCTTTACTTTCCTTCCATCACTCATTTCTCCCCTTTAATTTTCATCCTTCCTTCCTTCCTTCCTTCCCTACCTCCTTGCCTCCTTGCCTCCTTCCTTCCTTCCCTAGCACCTTCCTTCCTTCCTTCCATCCTTCCTTCCTCCCCTTTTATTTCCATCTTTGTCTCCTTCCTTCCCTACCTCCTTGCCTCCTTGCCTCCTTCCTTCCTTCCCTAGCACCTTCCTTCCTTCCTTCCATCCTTCCTTCCTCCCCTTTTATTTCCATCTTTGTCTCCTTCCTTCCTTCCTTCCCTTCTCTACCTCCTTATCTACTTCTTCAGCTGGTTAAATGAGAATATTTTCTGGTTTCTTCTCTCCTCTGTGACAGTTAACTGAATCATCCTTCCTTTCCTTTCCTTCCTTCCTTCCTTCCTTCCTTCCTTCCCTTAATCCATCCTTCATTATGTATTCTTCCTTGACTTTCCTTCCATCGTTCCATCCTCCCTTTATTTCCATCCTTGCCTCCTTACTTCCCTACCTCCTTGCCTCCTTCCTTCCTTCCCTACCTCCTTCCTTCCTTCCTTTCTTCCTTCCTTCCTTCACTACCTCTTTGCCTCCTCGCCTCCTTATCTACTTCTTTTACTTCTTAATGTCTTCTTTCCTTCCTTGCCTTAATCCATCCTTCATTATTTATTCTTCCTTTACTTTATCCTTGCCTCCTTCCTTCCTTCCCTACCACCTTCCTTCCTTCCTTCCTCCCCTTTTATATCCATCCTTGTCTCCTTCCTTCCTTCCTTCCCTTCTCTACCTCCTTATCTACTTCTTCAGCTCGTTAAATGAGAATATTTCTGGTTTCTTCTCTCCTCTGTGACAGTTAACTGAATCCTCCTTCCTTTCGTCCTTCCCTATATCCTTCCTTCCTTCCTTCCTTCCCTACTTCTTTTCTTCCATCTTCTTTCCTTCCTTCCCTTTTTCCATCCTTCCTTATTCATCCTTCCTTTACTTTCCTTCCATCACTCCTTTCTCCCCTTTTATTTCCATCCTTCCTTCCTTCTTCTCTACCTCCTTCCCTACTTCTTTTCTTCCATCTTCTTTCCTTCCTTCCCTTTTTCCATCCTTCCTTATTCATCCTTCCTTTACTTTCCTTCCATCACTCCTTTCTCCCCTTTTATTTCCATCCTTCCTTCCTTCTTCTCTACCTCCTTCCCTACTTCTTTTCTTCCATCTTCTTTCCTTCCTTCCCTTTTTCCATCCTTTCCTTATTCATCCTTCCTTTACTTTCCTTCCTTCCTTCGTACACTTTCCTTCTCTACCTCCTTCCCTAATTCTTTTCTTCCGTCTTCTTCCCTTCTTCCCTTAATCCATCCTTCCTTATTTATTATTCTTTTACTTTCCTTCCTTCCTTACCTTCTTCCTTCCTTCCTTCCTTCCCTCCCTCCTTCTCCTCTTTTTCCCCTACCTCCTTCCTTCCTTCCTTCCCTCCTCTCCTACCTCCTTCCTACGTACTGTACTTCCTTTCTTCTTTCCTTCCCTCCTTACATATACTTAAAAACATACGTAAAGTTTAGAGCTGCCAACATGAATCCATTACTCGTCAACGATTACATTTAATCGCAAACTTTCTGTGCTGTCAGCGTGTTAAAAGTGAATATTGTTCTAGTGTCTTCTCTCCTCTGGGACAGGAAACTGAAGAGCTTTGAGTTGGGGATGTGATGATGTCATCTCGGGGCTTTTTTGGGGAAACTGATCCACATTTTAGAGACCAGACAACTTCATCCATTCATCCAGAAAATAACCCGACAGTCAAACGAATGTGGAGTGGCAGCCCTGTTAAAATGCTGCAGCTGAAGTTCTCTTAGACCCAGGGTTGATCCGCAGGCTGTTGTGTGTTGTATTTTTGTGTGTGTTTTTGTTTTTTTTTTGTGTGTGTGTGTGTGTGTGTGTGTGTGTGTGTGTGTGTGTGTGTGTGTGTGTGTGTGGGTTTAGTAGCGGCAGGTGTAATTGAGGGAA
>NC_053124.1:33067514-33076728 GCF_010015445.1 Perca fluviatilis
CGGTCGTTTTGGTCTTTAGTCAGTGTAGATTTCTTCAGTCCATTAGTCACATTTGATGCTTTTTTTCCCCATGCATGAATGACTTATTTTCCAAGAAACGTACGAGCACATCTCTGGTAAACACAGGAATAAAAGCGGTGCTTTCAGCGTGACTCTTTGCGGAGAAACTCTTCTTTAAATCGACTAATCGATCAGCCGGTACGATCGAATGAGTGTTAGTCGACTGAGAATTTCTTCAAATCGAGCACAGCCCTTCAACATCGCATTGTTCTGGAAGGACTGTATTATTGCTGTCACCGGGCAGTATAGGAAGAAGGAGGAGGAGGAAGCTGCTGCCAAAATATGAGCCTCTCTGGTGGTTTTTATTTTTTTTTTTTCGGAGAGCCAAGACACACTTCAGTCCCACTGTCAGGGATGTTGTGGAGAGGGTAAAACCTGCCCAAATTCAGTTTGCACACCTGTTTGTCTAAATCGTCCCTCTGCGTGTCCTTCAAAACTAGAATCCAACTGTAGAGAGCCACACGAAGGACAGCAAGGATGGTATGGGAGAAAAATAATGAAAAATAACAGCCTGAAGTAGATATATTATACATATTTATAATAATAATAATATAATATGCTCCTGACTCGGGGGTCGTAGGTCCCTTGGCTTTCGTTTGTGTCCCATTGCGTCGCTATTGCGTATGGAAAACCGGCTTACGAGGCACACCTAATAATTCATGCTTTTATGTAACAAGATTTGGGTAGGAAATGAGGTCAGATAGAGAACTGGGTGAACTTAGGAAACGAGAAAAAGTTTGTCTTTTAAAACACCTGCCAGTTTCTGCAAAAAAAAGAAACTGCTTAAATAACAAGCCCATTAACACAACTGCCAATATTAAATATTTGTTTATATTTAAAAATCAGCCTACATGCACACTGGTTTCCATACAAGGTCGTGGGTTTTGTTTCAACATTGGGTCATTCTGTAATAAAGTTGAGACTGATTCGTCTTTTGGAGAAACGCAACCCGACATCGGGACAAATCTATATCTTTTAAATATTAATAAGTATGCATCCACCCCCAGAAATGTACGCATATGTTCCTAAATATACCAGTTAAAACCAGTTTAATATTAGGTTAACTGACAGTACCGTACACACTGAGAGTCTGTTCCTAATATTAAACAGTGTACTGTACATATAGGCAGCCTAAAACCAGTTAAAACCAGTTTAATATTATGTTAACTGACAGTACCATACACACTGAGAGTCTGTTCCTAATATTAAAGTGTACTATAGGCAGCCTAAAACCAGTTAAAACCAGTTTAATATTCGGTTAACTGACAGTAACATACACACTGAGAGTCTGTTCCTAATATTAATCAGTGTACTGTACATATAGGCAGCCTAAAACCAGTTAAAACCAGTTTAATATTCGGTTAACTGACAGTACCATACACACTGAGCGTCTGTTTCTAATATTAAAGTGTACTGTACATATAGGCAGCCTAAAACCAGTTAAAACCAGTTTAATATTCGGTTAACTGACAGTACCATACACACTGAGCGTCTGTTTCTAATATTAAACATTTTACTGTACATATAGGCAGCCTAAAACCAGTTAAAACCAGTTTAATATTCGGTTAACTGACAGTACCATACACACTGAGAGTCTGTTCCTAATATTCATCAGTGTACTGTACATATAGGCAGCCTAAAACCAGTTAAAACCAGTTTAATATTAGGTTAACTGACAGTACCATACACACTGAGAGTCTGTTCCTAATATTAAAGTGTACTATAGGCAGCCTAAAACCAGTTAAAACCAGTTTAATATTCGGTTAACTGACAGTAACATACACACTGAGAGTCTGTTCCTAATATTAATCAGTGTACTGTACATATAGGCAGCCTAAAACCAGTTAAAACCAGTTTAATATTCGGTTAACTGACAGTACCATACACACTGAGCGTCTGTTTCTAATATTAAAGTGTACTGTACATATAGGCAGCCTAAAACCAGTTAAAACCAGTTTAATATTCGGTTAACTGACAGTACCATACACACTGAGCGTCTGTTTCTAATATTAAACATTTTACTGTACATATAGGCAGCCTAAAACCAGTTAAAACCAGTTTAATATTCGGTTAACTGACAGTACCATACACACTGAGAGTCTGTTCCTAATATTCATCAGTGTACTGTACATATAGGCAGCCTAAAACCAGTTAAAACCAGTTTAATATTAGGTTAACTGACAGTACCGTATACAATGACCGTCTGTTTCTAATATTAAACAGTGTACTGTACATATAGGCAGCCTAAAACCAGTTAAAACCAGTTTAATATTAGGTTAACTGACGTACCATACACACTGAAAGTCTGTTCTAATATTAAACATTACTTACATATAGCATCATCAGTTTAATATTATTTAATCAGTACCGTACACACTGAAAGTCTGTTCCTAATATTAAACAGTGTACTGTACATATAGGCAGCCTAAAGCCAGTCTGCCGTTAACTAGCATGAAGTCAACGTCTGTTCACCAAACGACAGTTCGTTCGTAGCCTATTTAACATTAAACGAGTTAAAATAACCTGACATAATATACTTAAATGTCTCCATATAAACCAGTTACAGGCGTTAAATGTTTAGACCAATGGTCCGTTTTAATGTAAAACAGTTTCATTTCAAACTAATCGGCAGTTGGTTTCCAGCCGTACGTACAGTAACGTACACCAACGGTGCGTTTCTACACAAAACAGGCACGAAAGCGGCTCTAACGTTACGGACACTTGGTTTAAATATATAAACCAGTTCAAACACGGACAACCATGTTATCTACCGGTCCGTTTCTCCCAAAAACTGTTTAAAAAATAAAAAAAACAACAGCAGCGAGTGTGTTTCTATACAGCCCGCTTACGGCGGCTTCACCTCAGATGACCCAACCAGCCAGACTGGCTGTCTGCTAGCTAGCCCCGTTTGAACCGAACATACATCGGGCAACAACAACACGGAGAACCGACGCTACTTGAACCAAACTGTCCCCCCGGCTCTACCGTGTAACCGTGTCCCGAAAAAACAAAAACACCGGGGATCATTGTCTACTTGGCTCGGTTAGAGTAACGCTAACTAGAATTTTTTTTGGGGGGGGAAAGAAGAAGGAGAGAGGAGGAGAGCCAGCCAAAACAAATGCATTTCCCGACATGAAAGCATAACATCCAGAGACAGGCAGCCACGTTTCGTGCTGCTGTGTGCGGGGAGGAAAAAGGGCTAAAGCTAAAAGCTCTTAGCTTTCACCCCGGGGTGCCGTCGTTGTTGACAAGGGGGCTAACTGGTTAACGGCTAGCTCCGCTGGCTAATACATTTATTATGTGCACTTTCACCCGGGGTGGAGGCAAAAGTTGGCTACCAAAAAAAAAAAAAAAAAACAACGCGAGCCGGATGACATTCACTTGTTTGACTCAAACTACCCCACAAATATAACCCGAGAGCAGCCGCACAAAAGTTCCCTGGCAGCCAGGTATCTAACAGTTGTAATCCTCGTTTGGCTGCCGTGAACGTTTAGCTGGGTGATAGCAAGGTGATTCCCACTCTGAGAGCCTGTGATGGAGGGAGGGGGACGGACGGACGGTCGGTCGGTCGTTAGCAGCAGCAGCAGCAGCAGCAGCAGCCTGGGCAGAGACAGCCAAACAGCCAGGCGGCTAGTCTGGCTGCAACCAAAGCCGCTTTAATAACTTCACTTTTGCGGTCACTTTTGGTCCAAATTTCTCCCCATAAGTTAAATAAATAAGAAGTTTCCCTTGTGTCCTACCTGTGTGTGGGTCTCTGGGCGCCCGGTGCGACAGCCTGGAAGTTGATTTATTCCCAGATATCCAGAGTGGTGGTGCTGTGCGGGGCGCATATAGCTAGCGCTGGGTACAGTAAAGATTGTAGCATAGCTAACCTAAAGACAACAGTAGAGAAGGAGAAGGGAAAAAAAAAAAGAAAAAAAAAAAAAAAAAAAAAAACCTCCTCGTTGCTCATAGGGGGGATCGACGACAAAAACCACATGATCTTTTACGTCAGCATATATTTGCATAGGATGCCATATTTACGTTTGGCGTCCAGGTGACGTGACAATGTACAGAAAAGTTGGATTGAAAAGGCTGCACGGCCGGGCTCGGCTTGCGGGGGAGAGAGGCGCAGGCAGCCGGGCATGTTGCAGCCACGCACCCCCTGTCCCACCCACCCCATCCTACAGCCCCGATCTGCTTGTCTGATGACATACAGCATGGCCGGCTGTTACTAAACATCCCTACAATCTTCATATATATATTAATGTAGGGACTTCTTGCACTCACGTGGGGCTCTACATTTACTTTATTAAGGACTTTATGGCGTGCGTATCTGGGCTTTTATTCCTGCTGCCTCTGCAACATTCCCCATGGCACCTATAGTTTGATTTTGATTTTATTAATTTTTTTACAGTGCATATTATTTCTTGTTACAGCCAAAAGCAAATGTTTACATAACCCCATCTTCCAAAAAAATGTCAACAAAATGAAACTATATATGTAAAAAAAATATATATATTTATGTGTGTTAATTTCTGTATGATGACTTACAGCACGGCTGGCTGTAACTTAACGTCACTGCAACATTCATATAATAATAATGTAGGGACTTATAGCACTCATGTGGTGCTGTTTATCTAGTTTATTTAGACTTATTATGGCATGAAAATGCACTTTTATCTGCAGGTATATCACCTGGCTGCCTCTGCAACATTCCTTATGGCACCTATATGGCTTCAATGTATAGTAATTTCTTTTTTTTTTTTTTACAATATATATAATATATTATGTTTTCTGAGTGCCAAACACAATTTTTTTGCATAACCGTATCTTCCTATAAATGTCAATGTTATGAAACTATATTAAAATATGTGTGTGTTAGTTTCTTTCTAACACCTGTTTGATCCTGGAGCAGACCTCCCGAACAGCAGCCTGGCTCTGCTTGCAGCATCGCACCCTGTTTGCCTTGTTAAATCAGCCCAATCTAAAAGACACATAAATCAGCTGTGATTAGACGAGAGGGCGTGGGGAAGTTGGAAGCTTTAGGTTTCAGCTGTTGGCCAGATTGCTATCTGCATTTCATCAGGCTCGAGCATTTCTTGATAAATGGACTTTGTTGTAGCCGATCAGATGCAATGAACGTACACAGTAGGAAGCGTCCTCGGTGAAAAGATGACGGAGAGCGACACCTACAGTCGCATCCGAGAGCTGCACCCACTGCCTCACGGTGACACTGTAGGACTCTTTATGGTGATTATACACATTTAGTTTATTTTTGGGGGTTTTTTTTTGCAGTTGAAACAACCTTTGACATCGGTGTTGTAGAGAGAAAAACAAGCTTTTATAATCATCCTGAGTGCAATTCTGTGACTGATCGCCCAGTTTCTTTAGATTCAAGAGGCTTTATAGACCCTTTTTCACAGCAGACATGTTGACATGTCATAGTAGGAAAGGCACAGGTGTACTCAAAACCATTACTGATGGCTGCATCCCACTTAGGAGAGGCCCTGGTATTAAACCATTAATGATGGCTGTATTCCACTTAGGAGAGGCCCTGGTATTAAACCATTACTGATGGCTGCATTCCACTTAGGAGAGACCCTGGTATTAAACCATTACTGATGGCTGTATTCCACTTAGGAGAGGCCCTGGTATTAAACCATTACTGATGGCTGCATTCCACTTAGGAGGTCCTGGTATTAAACCATTACTGATGGCTGTATTCCACTTAGGAGGCCCTGGTATTAAACCATTACTGAGCTGCTGCATTCCACTTAGGAGAGGTCCTGGTATTAAACCATTAATGATGGCTGCATTCCACTTAGGAGGCCCTGGTATTAAACCATTACTGGTATGGCTGCATTCCACTTAGGAGAGGTCCTGGTATTAAACCATTACTGATGGCTGCATTCCACTTAGGAGGTCCTGGTATTAAACCATTACTGATGGCTGCATTCCACTTAGGAGAGGCCCTGGTATTAAACCATTACTGATGGCTGCATTCCCTTAGGAGGCCCTGGTATTAAACCATTACTGATGGCTGCATTCCACTTAGGAGGCCCTGGTATTAAACCATTAATGATGGCTGCATCCCACTTAGAAGAGGCCCTGGTATTAAACCATTACTGATGGCTGCATTCCCACTTAGGAGAGGCCCTGGTATTAAACCATTACTGATGGCTGCATTCCACTTAGGAGGCCCTGGTATTAAACCATTAATGATGGCTGCATTCCACTTAGGAGAGAGCCCTGGTATTAAACCATTAATGATGGCTGCATTCCACTTAGGAGAGGTCCTGGTATTAAACCATTAATGATGGCTGCATTCCACTTGGGAGAGACCCTGGTATTAAACCATTACTGATGGCTGCATTCCACTTAGGAGAGGTCCTGGTATTAAACCATTACTGATGGCTGCATTCCACTTAGGAGAGACCCTGGTATTAAAACCATTAATGATGGCTACATTCCACTTAGGAGAGATCCTGGTATTAAACCATTACTGATGGCTGCATTCCACTTAGGAGGACCCTGGTATTAAACCATTAATGATAAGGCTGCATTCCACTTAGGAGGTCCTGGTATTAAACCATTACTGATGGCTGCATTCCACTTAGGAGAGGTCCTGGTAAACCATTACTGATGGCTGCATTCCACTTAGGAGGCCCTGGTATTAAGACTGAAACTCTTACGTGACAACGTGATGGAGCCGAGCCCCTCGTTAAGGTGATCTTTTCCTACTATGGCGAGGGTCAACATGTCCTGCGGTTGAAAGGTCCGTTGTGTTGTGGGCAGTAGAGACAACTTCCACCACCAGTGAGCAGCTCTCCCTTTACACCACGAATAAACAAGGAGAATGAGACAATACAGAAACACTATACAAGTTTGTGTGTGTGTGTGTGAATGTGTTTTGTGTGTGTGTGTATGAATGTGTTTTGTGTGTGTGTGTGTGTGTGTGTTTTGTGTGAGTGTGCGCGTGTGTGCTTTGAGTGAGTGTGATTTGTAGGAGTGTGGGAGTGTGTTTTGTCAGTGTGTGTGTGTTTTGAGTGAGTGTGTTTTGTGTGTGTGTGTGTGTGTGTGTGTGTGTGTGTTTTGAGTGAGTGTGTTTTGTGTGTGTGTGTGTGTGATTTCTGTGGTTATTTTTGTGTGTGTGCGTGTGTGTGGGAGTGTGTTTTGTGTGCGTGCATGTGTGTTTTGTCAGTGTGTGTGTGTTTTGAGTGAGTGTGTTTTGTGTGTGTGTGTGTGTGTGTGTGTTTTGTGTGGGTTTTTGTGAGTGTGTGTTTTCAGTGAGTGTGTTTTGTGTGTGTTTTGTGTGGGTTTTTGTGAGTGTGTGTTTTGTGTGAGTGTGCGTGCATGCGTCTGTTTTGTGTGTGTGCGCGTGTGTGTGTTTTGTGTGTGTGTGCATGCGTGTGTTTTGTGTGTGTGTGCGTGCGTGTGTGTTTTGTGTGTGTGTTCGTTTTGTGCGTGCGTGCGTGTTTTGTGTGTGTGTGCGTGCATGCGTGTGTGTTTTGTGTGTGCGTGCATGCGTGCGTGCGCGCGCGTGTATTTTGTGTGTGCGTTTTGTGCGTGCGTGCGTGTTTTGTGTGTGCGTGCATGCGTGCGTGTTTATGTGCGTGCATGCGTGTGTGTGTTTTGTGCGTGCGTGCATGCGTGCGTGTTTTGTGTGTGCGTGCATGCGTGCGTGCGCGCGTTTTGTGTGTGCGTGCATGCGTGTGTATGTATGTGTTACTTATTTTCAGTATTTAAATGTTTGTTTATTTTATTGTTTTTTTAATGTATGCACCACCAACCAAAGCATATATTCCCAGTAAGTGCTACTTACCTGGCTATGCAGTTATTACTGATTTTGAAAGATGACAGCAACAGGTTTTATTTTATACACATTTGTTTACGGTGATGTTTATGGTTAATTAGGTAATTTCCGTGTTTTTAAGAATGTATAAATGGAATTTTGTCCGTTAACGCTGCATCAAGATGATTTCAGATAATCTTGTGTTAAAGGTCCCATGGCATGAAAATGTGACTTTATGAGTTTTAATTAATATGAGTCCCCCAGCCCCACCGCCTATGGCCCCCAGTGGCTAGAAATTGTGATAGGTGTAAAGCTGAGCCCTGGGTATCCTGCTCTGCCTTTGAGAAAATGAAAGCTCACATGGACCAATCAGGGATCTTCTCACTTATGATGTCATGAGGAGCAAGGGTTGCCTCCTCTTTCTCTGCTTTGCCCGCCCCAGAGAGAATTTAATGGCACATCTAAGGAACTCATTGTGGGACTGGCTCGCGGGCTGTAATTCTGCACCAAGGCTGAATTTCGGAAGAGACTTCAGATCACAGTATTAGGGGACCACTTCAAGGTCTATATAAAAGAGACTTCAGATACAGTATTAGGGGGACCACTAAGGTCTATATAAAAGAGACTTCAGATACAGTATTAGGGGACCACTAAGGTCTCTATAAAGAGACTTCAGATAGCAGTATTAGGGGACCACTAAGGCCTATATAAAAGCATCCAAAGAGCACCATGTCATGGGACCTTTAAAGAATCACACCTTGACACGGGTCGGCGGCAATTACACCCCAAAAAACATGTTGAAATATCAGTCCAGCTTCTTAATTGACCCTCTCTTTCTGCAGCAGGCTTCCGTGATAAACAGCAGGAAACTTCAACCGCCTGCCTGTGTGGGTTTATTCAAAGTAAAAAAAAACAGCTTATTTAAAAACATTACAAAACACAGTCTTTATGTTCAGGCGTGGTGCATTTTAGAGACAAGCGGATGGAAGTCAAACAGGGCCTTCAAAACAAACAACGTCCGCATACAGTCTACAGAAGCTGGGAAGCTGTTGCCAGTGTTTCCACAATACACAATCAATCCAGGTAATGGCAGGGCTGCACCCCGGCTCTAGCCAATAGGGCTGAGTTTTGGCCAACATTGCTTAACAACAAAGTTAAAAACTGAACCGCTCAAGGCTTAAAAGCTGAGTCTTGTAAAGTAATAATCAGGGAGCCGTCAGTGTCACAAATTTCTGCAGATGAAAGCTTCAGAGGAAAAGAAAGTACAACAATTGACTAAAGAAGAGTAGACTCTGCATTTAATTAGCAGCAATTAAAAGGAATTATATTTCCTTTTATTCATTTACCTCTAGATGGACAGATTTTAGACATTGGGCCACC
>NC_053124.1:33081842-33096842 GCF_010015445.1 Perca fluviatilis
CACTGGTTTCCATACAAGGTCGTGGGTTTTGTTTCAACATTGGGTCATTCTGTAATAAAGTTGAGACTGATTGATCTCTTTGGAGAAAGCACAACCGACATCGGGACAAATCTATATCTTTTAAATATTAATAAGTATGCATCCACCCCCAGAAATGTAACGCATATGTTCCTAAATATACCAGTTAAAACCAGTTTAATATTAGGTTAACTGACACCGAATTACCACTGAGAGTCTGTTCCTAATATTAAACAGTGTACGGTACATATAGGCAGCCTAAAACCAGTTAAAACCAGTTTAATATTAGGTTAACTGACAGTACCATACACACTGAGAGTCTGTTCCTAATATTAAAGTGTACTATAGGCAGCCTAAAACCAGTTAAAACCAGTTTAATATTATGTTAACTGACAGTACCATACACACCGAGACTCTGTTCCTAATATTAAAGTGTACTATAGGCAGCCTAAAACCAGTTAAAACCAGTTTAATATTTACGGTTAACTGACAGTAACATACACACTGAGAGTCTGTTCCTAATATTAATCAGTGTACTGTACATATAGGCAGCCTAAAACCAGTTAAAACCAGTTTAATATTCGGTTAACTGACAGTACCATACACACTGAGCGTCTGTTTCTAATATTAAAGTGTACTGTACATATAGGCAGCCTAAAACCAGTTAAAACCAGTTTAATATTAGGTTAACTGACAGTACCATACAACAGACCCTTGCCCCCCAGCCCCCGTTTCTAATATTAAACATTTTACTGTACATATAGGCAGCCTAAAACCAGTTAAAACCAGTTTAATATTCGGTTAACTGACAGTACCATACACACTGAGAGTCTGTTCCTAATATTCATCAGTGTACTGTACATATAGGCAGCCTAAAACCAGTTAAAACCAGTTTAATATTAGGTTAACTGACAGTACCGTATACAATGACCGTCTGTTTCTAATATTAAACAGTGTACTGTACATATAGGCAGCCTAAAACCAGTTAAAACCAGTTTAATATTATGTTAACTGACAGTACCGTACACACTGAAAGTCTGTTCCTAATATTAAACAGTGTACTGTACATATAGGCAGCCTAAAGCCAGTCTGCCGTTAACTAGCATGAAGTCAACGTCTGTTCACCAAACGACAGTTCGTTCGTAGCCTATTTAACATTAAACGAGTTAAAATAACCTGACATAATATACTTAAATGTCTCCATATAAACCAGTTACAGGCGTTAAATGTTTTAGACCAATGGTCCGTTTTTATGTAAAACAGTTTAATTTCAAACTAATCGGCAGTTGGTTTCCAGCCGTACGTACAGTAACGTACACCAACGGTGCGTTTCTACACAAAACAGGCACGAAAGCGGCTCTAACGTTACGGACACTTGGTTTAAATATATAAACCAGTTTCAAACACGGACAACCATGTTATCTACCGGTCCGTTTCTCCCAAAAACTGTTTTTAAATAAAAAAAAACAACAGCAGCGAGTGTGTTTCTATACAGCCCGCTTACGGCGGCTTCACCTCAGATGACCCAACCAGCCAGACTGGCTGTCTGCTAGCTAGCCCCGTTTGAACCGAACATACATCGGGCAACAACAACACGGAGAACCGACGCTACTTGAACCAAACTGTCCCCGGCTCTACCGTTGTAACCGTGTCCCGAAAAACAAAAACACCGGGGATTATTGTCTACTTGGCTCGGTTAGAGTAACGCTAACTAGAATTTTTTTGGGGGGGGGGAAAGAAGAAGGAGAGAGGAGGAGAGCCAGCCAAAACAAATGCATTTCCCGACATGAAAGCATAACATCCAGAGACAGGCAGCCACGTTTCGTGCTGCTGTGTGCGGGGAGGAAAAAGGCTAAAGCTAAAAGCTCTTAGCTTTCACCGGGGGTGCCCGTCGTTGACAAGGGGGGGGCTAACTGGTTAACGGCTAGCTCCGCTGGCTAATACATTTATTATGTGCACTTTCACCCGGGGTGGAGGCAAAAGTTGGCTACCAAAAAAAAAACAACGCGAGCCGGATGACATTCACTTGTTTGACTCAAACTACCCCACAAATATAACCCGAGAGCAACCGCACAAAAGTTCCCTGGCAGCCAGGTATCTAACAGTTGTAATCCTCGTTTGGCTGCCGTGAACGTTTAGCTGGGTGATAGCAAGGTGATTCCCACTCTGAGAGCCTGTGATGGAGGGAGGGGGACGGACGGACGGACGGTCGGTCGGTCGGTCGTTAGCAGCAGCAGCAGCAGCAGCAGCCTGGGCAGAGACAGCCAAACAGCCAGGCGGCTAGTCTGGCTGCAACCAAAGCCGCTTTAATAACTTCACTTTTGCGGTCACTTTTGGTCCAAATTTCTCCCCATAAGTTAAATAAATAAGAAGTTTCCCTTGTGTCCTACCTGTGTGTGGGTCTCTGGGCGCCCGGTGCGACAGCCTGGAAGTTGATTTATTCCCAGATATCCAGAGTGGTGGTGCTGTGCGGGGCGCATATAGCTAGCGCTGGGTACAGTAAAGATTGTAGCATAGCTAACCTAAAGACAACAGTAGAGAAGGAGAAGGGAGGAAAAAAAAAAAAAATACAAACTCGTTGCTCATAGGGGGATCGACGACAAAAACCACATGATCTTTTACGTCAGCATATATTTGCATAGGATGCCATATTTACGTTTGGCGTCCAGGTGACGTGACAATGTACAGAAAAGTTGGATTGAAAAGGCTGCACGGCCGGGCTCGGCTTGCGGGGGAGAGAGGCGCAGGCAGCCGGGCATGTTGCAGCCACGCACCCCCTGTCCCACCCACCCCATCCTACAGCCCCGATCTGCTTGTCTGATGACATACAGCATGGCCGGCTGTTACTAAACATCCCTACAATCTTCATATATATATTAATGTAGGGACTTCTTGCACTCACGTGGGGCTCTACATTTACTTTATTAAGGACTTTATGGCGTGCGTATCTGGGCTTTTATTCCTGCTGCCTCTGCAACATTCCCCATGGCACCTATAGTTTGATTTTGATTTTATTTATTTTTTTACAGTGCATATTATTTCTTGTTACAGCCAAAAGCAAATGTTTACATAACCCCCATTTTCCAAAAAAAATGTCAACAAAATGAAACTATATATGTAAAAAAATATATATATTTATGTGTGTTAATTTCTGTATGACTTACAGCACGGCTGGCTGTAACTTAACGTCACTGCAACATTCATATAATAATAATGTAGGGACTTATAGCACTCATGTGGTGCTGTTTATCTAGTTTATTTAGACTTATTATGGCATGAAAATGCACTTTTATCTGCAGGTATATCACCTGGCTGCCTCTGCAACATTCCTTATGGCACCTATATGGCTTCAATGTATAGTAATTTGTTTTTGTTTTTTTTACAATATATATGATATATTATGTTTTCTGAGTGCCAAACACAATTTTTTTGCATAACCTTATCTTCCTATAAATGTCCATGTTATGAAACTATATTAAAATATGTGTGTGTTAGTTTCTTTCTAACACCTGTTTGATCCTGGAGCAGACCTCCCGAACAGCAGCCTGGCTCTGCTTGCAGCATCGCACCCTGTTTGCCTTGTTAAATCAGCCCAATCTAAAAGACACATAAATCAGCTGTGATTAGACGAGAGGGCGTGGGGAAGTTGGAAGCTTTAGGTTTCAGCTGTTGGCCAGATTGCTATCTGCATTTCATCAGGCTCGAGCATTTCTTGATAAATGGACTTTGTTGTAGCCGATCAGATGCAATGAACGTACACAGTAGGAAGCGTCCTCGGTGAAAAGATGACGGAGAGCGACACCTACAGTCGCATCCGAGAGCTGCACCCACTGCCTCACGGTGACACTGTAGGACTCTTTATGGTGATTATACACATTTAGTTTATTTTTGGGGGGTTTTTTTTGCAGTTGAAACAACCTTTGACATCGGTGTTGTAGAGAGAAAAACAAGCTTTTATAATCATCCTGAGTGCAATTCTGTGACTGATCGCCCAGTTTCTTTAGATTCAAGAGGCTTTATAGACCCTTTTTCACAGCAGACATGTTGACATGTCATAGTAGGAAAGGCACAGGTGTACTCAAAACCATTACTGATGGCTGCATCCCACTTAGTAGAGGTCCTGGTATTAAACCATTACTGATGGCTGCATTCCACTTAGGAGAGGCCCTGGTATTAAACCATTAATGATGGCTGCATTCCACTTAGTAGAGGTCCTGGTATTAAACCATTACTGATGGCTGCATTCCACTTAGGAGAGACCCTGGTATTAAACCATTACTGATGGCTGCATTCCACTTAGGAGAGGTCCTGGTATTAAACCATTACTGATGGCTGCATTCCACTTAGGAGAGGCCCTGGTATTAAACCATTACTGATGGCTGCATTCCACTTAGGAGAGACCCTGGTATTAAACCATTACTGATGGCTGCATTCCACTTAGGAGAGGCCCTGGTATTAAACCATTACTGATGGCTGCATTCCACTTAGGAGAGGTCCTGGTGTTGTGCATGCTGACTCACTGAAACATCTTACCGGGACACTTGATGGAGCCGAGCCCTCGTTAAGGTGATCTTTTCCTACTATGACGAGTCAACATGTCTGCGGTGAGAAAGGTCCGTTGTGTTGTGGGCAGTAAAGACAACTTCCACCACGCAGTGAGCAGCTCTCCCTTTACACCACGAATAAACAAGGAGAATGAGACAATAGAGAAACACTATACAAGTTTGTGTGTGTGTGTGTGTGTGTTTTGTGTGTGTGTGTGTGTGTGTTTTGTGTGAGTGTGCGCGTGTGTGCTTTGAGTGAGTGTGATTTGTAGGAGTGTGGGAGTGTGTTTTGTCAGTGTGTGTGTGTTTTGAGTGAGTGTGTTTTGTGTGTGTGTGTGTGTGTGTGTGTGTGTGTGTGTGTATGTGTGTGTTTTGAGTGAGTGTGTTTTGTGTGTGTGTGTGTGATTTCTGTGGTTATTTTTGTGTGTGTGCGTGTGTGTGGGAGTGTGTTTTGTGTGCGTGCATGTGTGTTTTGTCAGTGTGTGTGTGTTTTGAGTGAGTGTGTTTTGTGTGTGTGTGTGTGTGTGTGTCTTTTGTGTGGGTTTTTGTGAGTGTGTGTTTTCAGTGAGTGTGTTTTGTGTGTGTTTTGTGTGTGTTTTTGTGAGTGTGTGTTTTGTGTGAGTGTGCGTGCATGCGTCTGTTTTGTGTGTGTGCGCGTGTGTGTGTTTTGTGTGTGTGTGCATGCGTGCATGCGTGTGTTTTTGTTGTTTTGCGTGCGTGTGTTGTTTTGTTGTTGTGTGTTCGTTTTGTGCGTGCGTGCGTGTTTTGTGTGTGTGTGCGTGCATGCGTGTGTGTTTTGTGTGTGCGTGCATGCGTGCGTGCGCGCGCGTGTATTTTGTGTGTGCGTTTTGTGCGTGCGTGCATGCGTGCGTGTTTTGTGTGTGCGTGCATGCGTGCGTGTTTTGTGTGTGCGTGCATGCGTGTGTGTTTTGTGCGTGCGTGCATGTACTGCGTGCGTGTTTTGTGTGTGCGTGCATGCGTGCGTGCGCGCGTTTTGTGTGTGCGTGCATGCGTGTGTATGTATGTGTTACTTATTTTCAGTATTTAAATGTTTGTTTATTTTATTGTTTTTTTAATGTATGCACCACCAACCAAAGCATATTCCCAGTAAGTGCTACTTACCTGGCTATGCAGTTATTACTGATTTTGAAAGATGACAGCAAACAGGTTTTATTTTATACACATTTGTTTACGGTGTTTATGGTTAATTAGGTAATTTCCGTGTTTTTAAGAATGTATAAATGGAATTTTGTCCGTTAAGCTGCATCCAAGATGATTTCAGATAATCTTGTGTTAAAGGTCCCATGGCATGAAAATGTGACTTTATGAGTTTTTAATTAATATGAGTCCCCCCAGCCTGCCTATGGCCCCCCCAGTGGCTAGAAATTGTGATAGGTGTAAACTGAGCCCTGGGTATCCTGCTCTGCCTTTGAGAAAATGAAAGCTCACATGGACCAATCAGGAATCTTCTCCTTATGATGTCATGAGGAGCAAGGTTACCTCCTCTTTCTCTGCTTTGCCCGCCCCAGAGAGAGAATTTAATGGCACATCCTAAGGAAAGCTCATTGTGGGACTGGCTCTCGTGGCTGTAATTCTGCACCAAGGCTGAATTTCGGGAAAGAGACTTCAGATACAGTATTAGGGGACCACTAAGGTCTATATAAAAGAGACTTCAGATACAGTATTAGGGGACCACTAAGGTCTATATAAAAGAGACTTCAGATACAGTATTAGGGGACCACTAAGGCCTATATAAAAGAGACTTCAGATACAGTATTAGGGGACCACTAAGGTTATAAAAGAGACTTCAGATACAGTATTAGGGGACCACTAAGGTCTCTAAAAGAGACTTCAGATACAGTATTAGGGGACCACTAAGGTCTATATAAAAGAGACTTCAGATACAGTATTAGGGGACCACTAAGGTCTATATAAAAGAGACTTCAGATACAGTATTAGGGGACCACTAAGGTCTATATAAAAGAGACTTCAGATACAGTATTAGGGGACCACTAAGGCCTATATAAAAGCATCCAAAGAGCACCATGTCATGGGACCTTTAAAGAATCACACCTTGACACCGTCTCGGCCGGCAATTACACCCCAAAAAAACATGTTGAAATATCAGTCAGCTTCTTAATTGACCCTCTTTCTGCAGCAGGCTTCCGTCATCAACTGGAGGCTTTCAACCGCCTGCCTGTCTGGAGTTTATTCAAAGTAAAAAAAAACAGCTTATTTAAAAACATTACAAAACACAGTCTTTATGTTCAGACGTGGTGCATTTAGAGACAAGCGGATGGAAGTCAAACAGGGCCTTCAAAACAAACAACGTCATAGCCACAGTCTGCAAACTGGAAGCTGTTGCCAGTGTTTCCACAATACACAATCAATCAGGTAATGTTGCCAGGCAAAGACTTGCCAGCTCTAGCCAATAGGCTGAGTTTTGGCCAACATTGCTTAGCAACAAAAGTTAAAAACTGAACCACTCAAGGCTTAAAAATAGTCTTGTAAATAATAATCAGGAGCCGTCAGTGTCACAAATTTCTGCAGATGAAAAGCTTCAGAGGAAAGAAAAGTACAACAGTTGACTAAAAAGTAGACTCTGCATTTAATTAATAACAATTAAAGGTATATTTCTTTATTCATTTACCTCTACGATGGACAGATTTTAAGACATTGGGACCCTGGATACAGACATGTAAAAGGCCCCCCACTCTTCCAACTCTGTTACGTCTCTCTTTGTAGTCGTTACGTCTCTTTGTAGTCGTTACGTCTCTTTGTAGTCGTTACTTCTCTCTTTGTAGTCGTTACGTCTCTCTTTGTAGTCGTTACGTCTCTTTGTAGTCGTTACGTCTCTCTTTGTAGTCGTTACGTCTCTTTGTAGTCGTTATGTCTCTTTGTAGTCGTTACGTCTCTCTTTGTAGTCGTTACGTCTCTCTTTGTAGTCGTTACGTCTCTCTTATGTCGTTAGATCTCTCTTTGTGATACGTTACTTCTCTCTTTGTAGTCGACTTCTCTCTCTTTGTAGTCGTTACGTCTCTCTTTGTAGTCGTTACGTGTCTCTTTGTATTGTTTCGTCTCTCTTTGTAGTCGTTACGTCTCTCTTTGTAGTCGTTACGTCTCTCTTTGTAGTCGTTACGTCTCTCTTTGTAGTCGTTACTTCTCTCTTTGTAGTCGTTACGTCTCTCTTTGTAGTCGTTACGTCTCTCTTTGTAGTCGTTACGTCTCTCTTTGTAGTCGTTACGTCTCTCTGTGAATGAATTCGTCTCTCTTTGTGATAGTTACGTCTCTCTTTGTAGTCGTTTCTTCTCTTTTTGTAGTCGTACGTCTCTCTTTGTGGTACGTTCGTCTCCTCTTTGTAGTCGTTACGTCTCTCTTTGTAGTCGTTACGTCTCTCTTTGTAGTCGTTACGTCTCTCTTTGTAGTCGTTACGCTCTCTTTGTAGTCGTTACTTCTCTCTTTGTAGTCGTTACGTCTCTCTTTGTAGTCGTTACGTCTCTCTTTGTAGTCGTTACGTCTCTCTTTGTAGTCGTTACGTCTCTCTTTGTAGTCGTTACGTCTCTCTTTGTAGTCGTTACTTCTCTCTTTGTAGTCGTTACGTCTCTCTTTGTAGTCGTTACGTCTCTTTGTAGTCGTTACGTTCTCTTTGTAGTCGTTACGTCTCTCTTTGTAGTCGTTACGTCTCTCTTTGTAGTCGTTACTTCTCTCTTTGTAGTCGTTACTTCTCTCTTTGTGATGCTACGTTCTTTTGTAGTCGTTCGTCTCTCTTTGTGTCGACTTTTGTATTTTTGTGTGTTATTTTACTCTTTTGTGACGTTACTTCTCTCTTTGTAGTCGTTCGTTCTCTTTGTAGTCGTTACGTCTCTCTTTGTAGTCGTTACTTCTCTCTTTGAGTGCGTCTTTTGTAGTCGTTATTTTTTTGGGTCGTTACGTCTCTTTTGTGATCGTTACGTTCTCTTTGTAGTCGTTCGTCTCTCTTTGTAGTCGTTACGTCTCTCTTTGTATCGTTACGTTCTCTTTGTAGTATCTCCTTGTATTAGTTTTCTTTAGTCGTTCTCTTTGTAGTCGTTCGTCTCTTTGTAGTCGTACCTTTAATTTTTTGTAGTCGTTACTCTCTCTTTGTAGTCGTTACGTCTCTCTTTGTAGTCGTTACGTCTCTCTTTGTAGTCGTTACGTCTCTCTTTGTAGTCGTTACTTCTCTCTTTTTGTAGTCGTTCGTCTCTCTTTGTAGTCGTTACTTCTCTCTTTGTAGTCGTTCGTTCTTTTGTAGTGATGTTCTTTGTTAGTATCTCTCTTTGTGGTCGTTACGTCTCTCTTTGTATTCGTTACTCTCTCTTTGGTAGTCGCGCTCTTTGTAATTCGTTGCTCTCTTTTGTAGTGCGTTGTGGTAGATTGGTTCTCTTTGTAGTTCTTTTGTAGTTTTGTAGTCGTTACTTCTCTTTGTAGTCGTTCTATCTCTTTGTAGTCGTTACTTCTCTCTTTGTAGTCGTTACTTCTCTTTGTAGTCTTCGTCTCTCTTTGTAGTCGTTACTTCTCTCTTTGTAGTCGTTACGTCTCTTTTGTAGTCTTACTTCTCTCTTTGTGGTCGTTACGTCTCTTTGTAGTGATTACGTCTCTTTTGTAGTCGTTCGTCTCTTTGTAGTCGTTACTTCTTTTTAGTGTTATTACTCTCTTTTGTAGTCGTGTTTTGTAGCTCTTGTGATCGTTACTTCTCTCTTTGTAGTCGTTCGTCTCTTTGTAGTCGTTACTTCTCTTTGTAGTCGTTCGTCTCTCTTTGTAGTGTTACTTCTTCTTTGTAGTCGTTACATTCTCTTTGTGAGTCGTTGCGTCTTTGTAGTGTTAGATTTTTATGATTACTTCTCCTTTGTAGTCGTTCGTCTCTCTTTGTAGTCGTTACGTCTCTCTTTGTAGTCGTTACTTCTCTCTTTGTAGTCGTTACTTTTTGTAGTCGTTACTCTCTCTTTGTAGTACGTCTCTTTTGTATAGATTCGTCCTTGTAGTCGTTACTTCTCTTTTGTAGTCATTACGTCTCTCTTTGTAATTCGTTTCGTCTCTTTTGTAGTCGTTCGTTCTCTTTGTGGTCGTTACTTCTCTTTTGTTAGATTTCGTTCTTTTGTAGTCGTTAGTCTCTTTGTGAGTCGTTACTTCTCTCTTTGTGGTGGTTGCTTCTCTTTGTAGTCTTACGTCTCTCTTTGTAGTCGTTACTTCTCTCTTTGTAGCGTAGCGTCTCTTTGTGGGTACTTCTCTCTTTGTAGTCTTTACGTCTCTTTGTAGTCGTTTACGTCTCTTTGTTGTAGTTCGTCGTGTCTTTTGTAGTCGTTCGATCTCTCTTTGTAGTCGTTACGTCTCTCTTTTATGTAGTCGTTCGTCTCTCTTTGTGGTAGATTAAGTCTCTTTAGCGTCGTCGTCTCTCTTTGTAGTGCGTTAGTCTCTTTGTAGTCGTTACTTCTCTCTTTAGTAGTTGTTCCGTCTCTTTGTGGTAGTTGCTTCTCTCTTTGTAGTCGTTCGTCTCTCTTTGTAGTCGTTACTTCTCTCTTTGTAGTCGTTACATGCTCTCTTTGTAGTGGTTGCGTTTTTGGTAGTGCGTTACGTCGTTTGTGATGCGTTCTCTCTCTTGTAGTCGTTACGTCTCTCTTTGTGAGTCGCATTCTCTTTGTGGTGAATTCCTGCGTTCTCTTTGTAGTCGTTACTCTCTCTTTGTAGTCGTTACTTCTCTTTGTGAGGCGTTACTTCTCTCTTTTGGTCGTTTCTCTCTTTGTGATAGTTACGTCTCTCTTTGTAGTCGTTCGTCTCTCTTTGTAGTGGTTCGTCTCTTGTGATAGTGCGTCCTCTTGATCGTTAGCTCTCTTTGTAGTCGTTACGTCTCTCTTTGTAGTCGTTACGTCTCTTTGTAGTCGTTACGTCTCTCTTTGTAGTCGTTACGTCTCTTTGTAGTCGTTACTTCTCTCTTTGTAGTCGTTACGTCTCTTTGTAGTCGTTACTTCTCTCTTTGTAGTCTTTACGTCTCTCTTTGTAGTCGTTACTTCTCTCTTTGTAGTCTTTACATCTCTCTTGTAGTCGTTACTTGTCTTTTGTAGTCGTTACGTCTGTTTGTAGTCGTTACTTCTCTCATTGTAGTCGTTACGTCTCTCTTTGTAGTCGTTACGATCTCTCTTTGTAGTCGTTACGTCTCTCTTTGTAGTCGTTCGTCTCTTTTTTATCGTGGATTACGTCTCTCTTTGCGTCGTTCTGTCTCTTTGTAGTGGTTACGTCTCTCTTTGTAGTGGTTACTTCTCTTTGTGATCATTCTTTCTCTTTGTGATCGTTACGATCTCTTTGTAGTCTTCGTCTCTCTTTGTAGTCGTTACTTCTCTCTTTGTGGTTCGTCGTCTCTTTGTAGTCGTTCGTCTCTCTTTGTGATAGATTTACGTCTCTTTGTAGTCGTTCGTCTCTCTTTGTGGTCGTTCGTCTCTCTTTGTAGTCGTTACGTCTCTCTTTGTGAGTGGTTACGTCTCTTTGTAGTCGTTACGTCTCTCTTTTTGTAGTCATTACGTCTCTCTTTGTAGTGGTTCGATCTCTTTGTAGTGCGTTACGTCTCTCTTTATAGTCATTCGTCTCTTTTTGTGTAGATCTGCTCTCTTTGTAGTCGTTCGTCTCTCTTTGTAGTCGTTACTTTACTCTCTTTGTAGTCGTTCGTCTCTTTAGTAGTGTGCGTCTCTCTTTGTAATTGGATTCGTCTCTTTGTAGTCGTTCGATCTCTCTTTGTGAGTCGTTACGTCTCTCTTTGTAGTCGTTACGATCTCTCTTTGTAGTGCGTTACTTCTCTCTTTGGCGAATGCGTTACGTCTCTCTTTGTAGTCGTTACTCTCTCTTTTTAGAATTCGTTAGATCTCTCTTTGTAGTCGTTCTGAGTCTCTTTGTGCATTAGATTCGTCTCTCTTTGTGATCGTTACGTCTCTCTTTGTAAGTCGTTCTATCTCTCTTTGTAGTCGTTACGTCTCTCTTTGTGGTCGTTACGTCTCTCTTTGTGAGTCGTTCGTCTCTTTGTGGTCTTTACGTCTCTCTTTGTAGTCGTTGCTTCTCTCTTTGTGGTAGTGGATTCACGTCTCTTTGTGGTCTTAAGTCTCTTTTGTGGTGGTTACGTCTCTTGTGATCGTTCTCCTTTTAGTGTTAGTCTCTCTTTATTAGTGGTTCGTCTCTTTTGTGGTATTACTTCTCTCTTTGTGGTCGTTCACGTTCTCTTTGTAGTCGTTACCCTCTTTGTGTCATTAGGTCTCTTTTTGTAGTCGTTACGTCTTTGTAGTCTTATGTCTCTCTTTGTAGTCGTTACTTCTCTCTTTGTGAGTTACGTCTCTTTTGTAGTCTTTACGTCTCTCTTTGTGGTCGTTCGTCTCTTTGTGGTCGTTACGTCTCTCTTTGTAGTCGTTCGAGTCTCTCTTTGTAGTCGTTACGTCTCTCTTTGTAGTCGTTCGTCTCTTTGTGAGTAGATTCGTCTCTTTTGTAGTCATACGTCTCTTTGTAGTCGTTCGTCTCTTTGTGGTCGTTACGTTCTCTCTTTGTAGTGGATTACTTCTCTCTTGTAGTCGTTACTCTTTTGTGATCTTTACGTCTCTCTTTGTAGTCGTTAGTTCTTTGTGGTAGATTCGTCTCTTTTGTAGTGGTTACGTCTTCTTGTGGTCGCCTTAATGACGCTCTTTGTAGTCGTTAATCTCTCTCTTTGTTGAGTCGTTACGTCTCTTTGTAGTCGTTACCTCTTTTGTAGTCGTTCGTCTCTTTGTAGTCGTTACTTCTCTCTTTGTAGTCTTTACGTCTCTCTTTGTAGTCGTTACTTCTCTCTTTGTAGTCTTTACATGTCTCTTTGTAGTCGTTACTTGTCTTTTGTAGTCGTTACGTCTTTGTAGTCGTTACTTCTCTCTTTGTGGTGATTCGTCTCTTTGTAGTCTTACGTCTCTTTTGTAGTCGTTACTCTCTCTTTTGTGAGTCATTCGTCTCTCTTTGTAGTCGTTACGTCTCTCTTTGTAGTCGTTACGTCTCTCTTTGTAGTCGTTACGTCTCTTTGTAGTCGTTACGTCTCTCTTTGTAGTCGTTACTTCTCTCTTTGTAGTCGTTACTTCTCTCTTTGTAGTCGTTACGTCTCTCTTTGTAGTCGTTACGTCTCTCTTTGTAGTCGTTACGTCTCTCTTTGTAGTCGTTACGTCTCTCTTTGTAGTCGTTACGTCTCTTTGTAGTCCTTACATCTCTCTTTGTTGTTACGTCTCTTTGTAGTCGTTACTTCTCTCTTTGTAGTCGTTACGTCTCTTTGTAGTCGTTACGTCTCTTTGTAGTCGTTACGTCTCTTTGTAGTTCGTTCGGTCTCTCTTTAATGGTCATTAGGTCTCTCTTTGTAGTCGTTCGTCTCTCTTTAGTGAGTCGTTACGTCTCTGTGGTCGTGTCGTCTCTCTTGGTAGTCCGTTACGTCTCTCTTTGTAGTGCGTTCGTCTCTCTTTATGGTAATTCGTCTCTAGTAGTGATTCTCTCTTTGTAGTACGTTACTTCTCTCTTTGTAGTCGTTCGTCTCTCTTTTGTAGTCGTTACGTCTCTCTTTGTAGTCGTTACGTCTCTTTGTAGTCGTTACTTCTCTCTTTGTAGTATTATTCGTCTCTCTTTGTAATCGTTACTTCTCTCTTTGGTGATGCGTTCGATCTCTCTTTGTAGTCGTTCTGCGTCTCTTTGTAGTCGTTAGATCTCTTTGTGGTCGTTACTTCTCTCTTTGTGTCAACTTCGTCTCTCTTTGTAGTCGTTGTCTCTCTTTGTAGTCGTTACTTCTCTCTTTGTAGTCGTTACTTCTCTCTTTGTAGTCGTTACTTCTCTCTTTGTAGCCGTTACGTCTCTCTTTGTAGCCGTTACGTCTCTCTTTGTAGCCGTTACGTCTCTCTTTGTAGTCGTTACGTCTCTTTGTAGTCCTTACATCTCTCTTTGTAGTTGTTACGTCTCTCTTTGTAGTCTTTACCTCTCTCTTTGTAGTCGTTACGTCTCTCTTTGTAGTCATGTTGTTAACATGCTTGTATGACAATTAACTATCTGAATCTTTGAGGTTGTCTATGTCACTGTGTAAGTGTGTGTGTGCGTGTGTGTATATGTGACGTGTGTGTGCCGTATGTGTGCCGTGTGTGTGCGCTGCATGTATGTGTGTGTGTGCAGCATGTGTGTGTGCTGTGTGTGTGTGTGTGTGTGTGTGTGCAGCATGTGTGTGTGTGCAGCATGTGTGTGTGTGTTGTGTGTGCATTGTTTGGAGCAATATCTCCAACTCCTCGTCTGTCCAGACCAAATTGTCAGCTTTTGTTGTTCGCTTCGCGCTACAAGGGAGAGAAGTAGTTTTCTCTTCAGATCGTTTCCACCCAAACATCAGCCTGAGTCTCTTTGTGGTCCTTTTGCATCGGCTTATGGTCCTTTTGCATCTCTCTTTGTGGCCATTTTGTGTCTGTTTGTTGCCAGTTTGATAGCCTTTTCAGTCTGTTGGCAGTTTTTTGTATCTCTTTACAGTGGTCTTTAGCCGTTTTGTGTCTCTCTTTGGCCATTTTGCATCTTTTTGTAGTTCTTCTGTGTCTCTGTTTTAAGTGGTTAGTGTCTCTGTGTCTTGAGGTAATTTTGATTCTGTCTGTAGCCACTTCGACAGTCTTTTTTATGTTGTTTACTTCCCTTTATAGTCGGTTTTTCATCTTCTGTACTGGTTTTGGATCTCTTTCTGGTCTTCTGGACTTTCCAAAAAATAAATATTGACTCCATCCCTCCAAACAGAGAACCTTTTGGGCCTGTAGTTCAGTAGTCCTTCTGTTTCTAAAACACAGTTAAAAGAGTGACCTCTCACATAGTGAGAAAACTGAGACAAGTCAGCTTTTGTGTCCCAGAATTTCTAAAACCAGAAGCAGAAAAACTCTGAAATAAACCACAGGAATCAACTTATTCACTCATTAGTCAGGTGACCAATTTGAATTTTAAAGTCCACCACAAACACGGGCGAATGTCCGACACACACTGGGAGAGAATTTGCATATTATTGTGGTTCGACAAAAAAAAACAATCAAAATCATACATCTGTAAAAAGAGCCAAAATAAAAAAGGGACATGAGAGAAACACAGAGGAGGCTTTTATCAGCTTTTCAATCACACAGCGGGTGTAAAAGTCAAATGTAACTCGTGTACAACGTTCACATTCATGGAGAAATTTAAAGGTCCCATGGCATGAAAATGTCTCTTTATGAGGGTTTTTAACATTAATATGAGTTCCCCCAGCCTGCCTATGGTCCCCCAGTGGCTAGAAATGGTGATAGGTGTAAACCGAGCCCTGGGTATCCTGCTCTGCCTTTGAGAAAATGAAAGCTCAGATGGGCCAATCAGGAATCTTCTCCTTATGAGGTCATAAGATACAGATACAGTATTAGGGGACCACTAAGGTCTATATAAAAGAGACTTCAGATAC
>NC_053124.1:33106842-33164342 GCF_010015445.1 Perca fluviatilis
TTTCGACCTTTCTTGTCACTTTTTTCGATGTTTTTGTCACTTTTTTCACTTATTTTGACCTTTTTGTATTTTATTTCGACCTTTTTGTCACTTTTTTCGACCTTTTTGTCACTTATTTTTATGTTTTTGTCACTGTTTTTTAAAAAGCTCTCCATTTGTTCTCAAGTCTCAGAAGGTAATTCCAATAACCCTTCTCAGATCCAAACAAAGGCGCGCTGTAATTGTAACTGCCGAGCTAATTACAAACTCAGCCTCATCAGAACCGGAGCGCCGTAATCACCGTGTTTAACCACTCGGCGCTCTCGTGGTGACGGCAGGCGCCGTCCTCCCTGCACGCACACACACACACTAGCAGCAGATTAACCAGCTGGGTTTTTAAAAAGGACTCAGCACTCACACACCCCTTCACCAGCTCCCAATCTACGCTCCAAATGTGTAACACTGTCCAAAGAATGTGACGAAAAGAAATTGGAATAAAAAAAAAAACAGTTTTTGTCTGTTTCGTCAGTTTATTTTTCACATATCAACATTTTGCGACGTTTTTGTCAGTTTTGTTGATGTTTCTGTCAGTTTTTGTAATTTTTTTTGACATTTTTGTCAGTTTTTTTGACATCTTTGTCAATTCATTCAACGTTTTTGTCTCTTTTTTCGAATTTTTTTCCGTTTTTTTTGACATTTTTGTCAATTTTTTTTGACATTTTTGTCAATTTTTTTTGACATTTATGTCAGTTTTTTTTTACATTTTTGTCAGTTCTTGTCAGTTTTGTTGATGTTTTTGTCAGTTTTTGTCATTTTTTGACATTTTTGTCACTTTTGTTGATGTTTTTGTCAGTTTTTGTCACTTTTGTTGATGTTTTTGTCAGTTTTTGTCACTTTTATTGATGTTTCTGTCAGTTTCTGTCAGGTTTTTTTTGACATTTTTGTCACTTTTGTTGATGTTTCTGTCAGTTTTTGTCAGGTTTTTTTGACATTTTTGTCAGTTTTTTTTTTACATTTTTTCTCACTTTATTCAATGTTTTTGTCTCTTTTTTCGAATTCTTTTATGTTTTTGTCAGTTTTTGACATTTTTGTCATTTTTTTTTGACATTTTTGTCAGTTTTTGTCAGTTTTGTTGATGTTTCTGTCAGTTTTTGTCAGTTTTTTTGACATTTTTGTCACTTTATTCAATGTTTTTGTCTTTTTTTTCGAATTCTTTTATGTTTTTGTCAGTTTTTGACATTTTTGTCATTTTTTTTTGATATTTTTGTCAGTTTTGTTGATGTTTTTGTCAGTTTTTGTCACTTTTTTTGACATTTTTTGTCAGTTTTTTTTGACGTTTTTGTCACTTTATTCAACGTTTTTGTCTCTTTTTTTTTCGAATTCTTTGATGTTTTTCCCAATTTGTTTCCACGTTTTTGTCATTTCTATTGACATTCTTTTCACATATCAACATTTTATTCTTGGGCCCTTCATATGAAAGGATTTGGGCTCTTCCGGACCGTCTCTAACTCTGGGTTCTGCGAGAGCAGAAAGCACAGGTGTGATGTCGGACCCCCCTGCTGGTTTTTCCAATCAGCTCCACGCAGCTCGCGGCTGCAACGCTCCTCTTCCTGCTCGGTCCCAGTTTAATTAAAGAGACGAGTCACATGACCTCACCTGCTGAGCCACAGCAACGCGCTCGCCAAACAGTCCGACACATACGACGGCAACAACGGTTGCACTCCAGTTTTATTCTTCGGAGAAAATACCAATACCAAGTAATACATAAATGACCTCCTTGATTATTTTGATTATTAGTTTTTAATGAAGATATCCAATCAGAGGCGGAGAAGGGGGAACACTGCGGCCTGGATTTACTCCTCGCTGACTGAAGGCCTCAGAAACACTCAACTGGGAAGGTTTCTAAAAGGGAAAATGGTTTGAAGTGTGCAGTCGCGGTTCTCGGAGAATTTCTGATTTCTTTTCCCGTAAATTCACGACTTTAATCTTAGAAATTTAGAGTTTTCTTCTCAGAGTGTTACCCCTCTTCCCGGTGGGCCGGCCTGGTTGTCTGGTTGTGAGGGCCGGTGTTCAGGTGTGGCACTGGGTTGAAATCATAGCTGAATATTATGGATGCTGTCCCTATGCTGCTGTAATGGGAAAATTACATTTAAGCACAATTCCTGATATTTTTATGTTTTATTTCTACTTTAATTCTCTCACAAATGCTGAAAGAGTCTATCTCATTCCCACATGCAGATTTTGATTCTAAACTTTGTGAGACATGCAGTCTGGAACATAATGTGAGCACTGTTAGCCTGAACCGATAAAGGTACAAGGTCACCCTAAAACTATCATGTTTTCCCATGCCAGTTAAGATGTAACTGGGGGGTGAAAGTTGTACAGGGAGGAGGAGGTGAGATGACTCCAAGATGTCTCTTGTGTTTCTCTGATTGTCTTGCGTATATCAGATTGCCTGTCAAAATTGTAGCGTCATAATAATCTAAGTGCGGTGTGTGCTGTCACTCTGAAGATGCATATAAGCCTGGTGTTCCTGTTCACTCATTAGAGAAACTGACTCCACGCTGGGCTGCAGCCTTTTGTGAAATCATGTTGCTCCTATATTTGCAAATATATCTTTTTTAATAAAATACAAAAACCCAACTTGGTGTTTTAGTCTCAGTCTGTCTTATTTGTTTCAATTTACTAAACTCTCAAACTCTGCTGCAAAGGAAACTTCCACGACACTGCCTGCACTCGCAGCCCACTTTTTGTATTTACAGTATTTATTTTGCAGAGTGCAGCCTGGTTAATGATGACCTATTTATGTTCGGAGTCCTCCGACATCAGCACCTTGCTTAAAAAAAACAACAACAAACCGTCATCGTACACAAGTCACCGGTGCTCGTTGGAGGATGCCACCGCGAGCAAAAAGAAGCCGTTTTAAACGGGTAATAGAAAGCGCAAAACGGCACTGAAAAAGAGTCAATTTAAAGTGTAGAGCTCTAGAAAGTGACGCGGCCAGATGACCTTTTTCTATTTTTAGCAAAACGCCAAATGAAGACGATGAGATGGGTAAGCTAAGTTAGTTAGGAAAAGTGCGCGCACAACCAGCGTTTATGTTTATGACTCAAACTTGTTCTTGTAGCTCCGCAGCAGCAGCTAGTAGGCCTACTAGTCCAGTTTGCTGCTAACAGTGACAATGAAGAGCCGTACGGTTACCAAGCAGCAGCTAGGAGCTGGCCGAACTCCAGTTTGGGCAGGTAGGGTTGATCATTGACTGAGTATTATTAAGAATTAATAAGAGTGTGGTGTTGACCTGCTCTATATGAAAAATGCCCTGGGATAATTAATGATGCCAGATGATTCGGCACTACCATAATGACACTGACATGACTTGATCAGAAAGCTTTGTAAAAAGGAGAGATTTGTGCTGAGAAATTATGACAATTTATAAAATGTGATTTAGTGTCAGAAGCAGAGCCAGTAGTGTGCATTAGGGATAGCTGCTGTCAGTGTGGATGGCACATCTACTGTAAGCTGTTGTATCACAGTGTGGGAACAAGCAAACATGATCAGATCAGCTACAATATAATCACTTTTTATGACCAAATATTACTTGTGACCCATTATGAAAGTTGTATGAAATATTCAAAGGAAAAAATAGATTATGGTGTCATTAGAAAGTGCAATACAATGTATATTGTTCTTTATTTAATCTGTGATTACTTATTTGCAGAGAAACAGATTCTTATATTGTTCACCATCATTGGGTTGTTGTTAAGATGTTAACTTTTCTAATAAATCTAAATTTTTAGGCAACACTTGGAAATAGTGATATTTTACAAAATACACCGAATTACAAGGATGTAGAGGACAGGGCGCTATTGCAGACCTATATACTAAGGTTTTGATTACATTTTTTTAATATAGTCATTCGTGAAGTAAAGCGGGCCGGTCTAAGACATGAAAATCCAGGGCTGAAAATGAGTCCCAATCCGGCCCTGGTTTGTCCCAGTGGTGTAGTCTAGGTGATACAATATAGTTTCCGTTATATATTTGACATATTTTGAATTGTCATCTGTTTTCTTTCTTTGCATAGGCTAAAAAAATATTTCGGCTCAAGTCTTTGACGCTCAAAATTTCCCTGGGTGGGGAGGACACCCAGACCCCACCCCCCCAAAGTCCCCTTCTGGCCCATACATATAAGTAGAGAATACCCACTGGAATACATTACACCGCTGGGTTGTCCCTTTTTTTCAACGCATTTCTAACTTTTTTTATCAAAGTTTTTGTCACTTTTTGACATTTTTTGCAACATTTGTAACTTTTTGTCAGTATTTTTGAAGTTTTTGTCACTTTTCTCAACTTTTTTAAGTTTTTCCCGATGTTTGTTACTTTTTTTTGACTTTAACAAATTTATTTCAAACTTTTTGTCACTTAAGTCAATTTTTTTTAAAGTTTTTTAACTTTTTCTCGACGTGTTTCTCATTTCTTTTTTTAGTTTTTGTCACTTTTTTTGGCGTTTTTGACACTTTTTGTCCGTTTTTTCAATGTTTTTGTTACTTTTTGTCAGTATTTTTGAAGTTTTTGTCACTTTTTGCAATGTTTTTGTCACTTTTTGTCAGTATTTTTTAAGTTTTTGTCACTTTTCTCAACTTTTTTTAAGTTTTTCCCGATGTTTGTTACTTTTTTTTGACTTGAACAAATTTATTTTGAACTTTTTGACACTTTTTTTGTCACTTTTTGTCAGTATTTTTGAAGTTTTTGTCAGTTTTGTCATTTTTTTTTTAAATTTTTAAACTTTTTCTCGACATGTTTCTCATTTCTTTTTTTGTTTTGCGTTTTTGTGCGCTTTTGTCACTCTTTTTGTCCGGTTTTTTCAATGTTTTGTTACTTTTTGTCAGTATTTTTTAAGTTTTTGTCACTTTTCTCAACTTTTTTTTAAGTTTTTCCCGATGTTTGTTACTTATTTTGACTTGAACAAATTTATTTCGAACTTTTTGACACTTTTTTTGTCACTTTTTGTCAGTATTTTTGAAGTTTTTGTCACTTTTGTCAATTTTTTTTTTAGTTTTTAAACTTTTTCTCGACGTGTTTCTCATTTCTTTTTTTAGTTTTTGTCACTTTTTTTGGCGTTTTTGACACTTTTTGTCAGTTTTTTCAATGTTTTTGTTACTTTTTGTCAGTATTTTTGAAGTTTTTGTCACTTTTTGCAATGTTTTTGTCACTTTTTGTCAGTATTTTTGAAGTTTGTCACTTTTTTTAAGTCTTTCCCGATGTTTGTCACTTTTTTTTAACTTGTTTCGCATTTCTTTCTAACTTTTTGACACTTTTTGACGTTTTTTTGTCACTTTTTGCAATCTTTTTGTCAGTATTTTTGAAGTATTTGTAACTTTTCTCAACGTTTTTGAAGTTTTTTCCTGATGTCTGTCCCTTTTTTTCGATGCGTTTCTAACTTTTTTCAAAGTTTTTGTCACTTTTAGAATTTTTTTCCATTTTTTGTTACTTTTTGTCAGTATTTTTAAGTTTTTGTCACTTTCCTCAACGTTTTTTAAGTTTTTCCCTATGTTTGTCACTTTTTTTCGACGTGTTTCTCATTTCTTTTGAAGTGTTTGTCACTTTTTTTCGACGTTCATGTCGTTAGGGGGGATGTGACCCATGAACTAAAATAAGTTTGACACCCCTGTCATACAAACACACAACTAAACATCTAAACTATCCCTTTGTTTTGGAACATATGACGCCCACTTCAACTAAAATTACCTGACAAGTGGAGGCGGATCAATCCAAAGACAAAATCCCCCCAAAAAACACAGATTATCAGTCTTAAAAATAAAATTAATTTTCACTAGTAATCTCTCGTTTAATTGTCTTTTCTTCGACAACATGACCGACAGCTTCTGCCGCTTACAACAAGAACCAGAAACCAAAACACATTGACTTTAGAAATATAACAACTCTGTCTTCTTACATCAGCGGTCATTGTCTCATTTTATTTTTTACAACTTTTTTCTTTTTCGTCAACCTTCTCAAATACAGAGCGCATACATCAGACATCTGTTTTTTTTTAAGTTTTTCCCAATGTTTGTCACTTTTTTTTTGACTTGAACAAATTTATTTCGAACTTTTTGACACTTTTTTTGTCACTTTTTGTCAGTATTTTTGAAGTTTTTGTCACTTTTGTCAATTTTTTTTTTAATTTTTAAACTTTTTCTCGACATGTTTCTCATTTCTTTTTTTGTTTTTGTCACTTTTTTTGGCGTTTTTGTCACTTTTTGTCCGTTTTTTCAATGTTTTTGTTACTTTTTGTCAGTATTTTTTAAGTTTTTGTCACTTTTCTCAACTTTTTTTAAGTTTTTCCCGATGTTTGTCACTTTTTTTTACTTGAACTAATTTCTTTCGAACTTTTTGACACTTTTTGTCACTTTTTGTCAGTATTTTTGAAGTTTTTGTCACTTTTGTCAATTTTTTAAAAAGTTTTTAAACTTTTTCTCGATGTGTTTCTCATTTCTTTTTTTGTTTTTGTCACTTTTTTTGGCGTTTTTGTCACTTTTTGTCCGTTTTTTCAATGTTCCAAAAAATCTAAAAAAATAAAAAAAAAGACTCTTTATACGCAACAGTAAAATGTGTCAGCGGCTCTATGAGATTAAAAATACGATACATCGCATGATAAATGGAAAACAAAAACATGCAAAACTTTACAAAAAATAAACGTTTGTTTGCGTGTTTGTCAGTCCCTCCAGAAAAACGCGATTATGCGATCGCATAATTCAATGCATAATCAGCCAAAGTCTGCAAAATATGCGGGGGCTTGCATGATTTCACAATCCCAACATTTTCATCGCAAAAGAAGTTACACATATATCTTAGCAGAAAGTTGAAAAATGTTGCGTTTACTTCACACAAGAGCAGCCATTTCACCCCTGTCATCACTTTTGTTCCCTCAATTTCATCGCATAAAATAAAATTGCATAAATATCCATTTTTTAAAGAAAACGTGCTGCATAGTGAAGGGTTTTTGCCCTGCAACAATCACATAAAAAAACTCCACATTTTTCTGGAAGAACTGATTTATTCGTGAAAATGGAAAGCACCTTGCTGCAGAGTGGAGGAGCCTTTCAGGACCTCTCAGGTGGTCTGGGACAGGTCTACTACACTATGAGCCACCCAGACCTCTCAGGTGGTCTGGGACAGGTCTACTTACACTATGACTCACCCAGACCTCTCAGGTGGTCTGGGACAGGTCTACTACACTATGACCCACCCAGACCTCTCAGGTGGTCTGGGACAGGTCTACTACACTATGAGCCACCCAGACCTCTCAGGTGGTCTGGGACAGGTCTACTACACTATGACCCTCCCAGACCTCTCAGGTGGTCCGGGACAGGTCTGCTACACTATGACCCACCCTGACCTCTCAGGTGGTCCGGGACAGGTCTACTACACTATGACCCTCCCAGACCTCTCAGGTGGTCTGGGACAGGTCTATTACACTATGACTCACCCAGAGCTCTCAGGTGGTCTGGGACAGGTCTACTACACTATGACTCACCCAGAGCTCTCAGGTGGTCTGGGACAGGTCTACTACACTATGACCCACCCAGAGCTCTCAGGTGGTCTGGGACAGGTCTATTTTACACTATGACCCACCCAGACCTCTCAGGTGGTCTGGGACAGGTTCCTACACTTATGACCCTCCCAGACCTCTCAGGTGGTCCGGGACAGGTCTACTACAATATGACCCACCCAGACCTCTCAGGTGGTCTGGGACAGGTCTATTACACTATGACTCACCCAGAGCTCTCAGGTGGTCTGGGACAGGTCTACTACACTATGACTCACCCAGACCTCTCAGGTGGTCCGGGACAGGTCTACTACACTATGACTCACCCAGACCTCTCAGGTGGTCTGGGACAGGTCTATTACACTATGACTCACCCAGAGCTCTCAGGTGGTCCGGGACAGGTCTACTACACTATGACCCACCCAGACCTCTCAGGTGGTCCGGGACAGGTCTACTACACTATGACTCACCCAGAGCTCTCAGGTGGTCTGGGACAGGTCTACTACACTATGACTCACCCAGACCTCTCAGGTGGTCTGGGACAGGTCTATTACACTATGACTCACCCAGAGCTCTCAGGTGGTCCGGGACAGGTCTATTACACTATGACTCACCCAGAGCTCTCAGGTGGTCTGGGACAGGTTACTGCACACTATGACCGACCTAGACTCCAGGCGGTCTGGGGCAGGTGGTTCTACTTGTTGTCCCCAGAGTCAGAACTAAACAGGGGGAAGCAGCGTTCAGTTTTTATGCTCCACATATCTGGAACAAACTCCCAGAAACCTGCAGGTCCACTGCAACTCTCAGTTCTTTTAAATCTAAGCTAAAGACCTATCTTTTTGATGTTGCTTTTCTTTAAATAATCGATTTTATTAACTTAAATTTCTTATACTGCACTTTAACTTTTTATTCTTATACTGCACTATCAATTTTATTCTTGTCTTTTAATGTTTTTAATTTGTTTATTAATGTTTTTAAATTGTTTTTAATTGTTTTCTTACTGCTCTTTAATGTTTTATGTAAAGCACTTTGAATTGCCCTGTTGCTGAAATGTGCTCTACAAATAAAGCTGCCTTGCCTTGTGTAACGTACCGGGAGAGCAGCGGCTACGCGGGTTTAGCGAGTTGTATTAGTAAGTAAGTAAGTAAGTAAATTTTATTTATATAGCACATTTAAACATAGCGGAGCTATCCAAAGTGCTGAACAGGGTAAAAGCAAAAACAAATAAACAGTAAAACAGCCAACAAGACAAAAGACAGCATCAGAAAACAATTTAAAATGCCAGGGAATACAGATATGTTTTCAATTTAGATTTAAAAAGGAGGAAGGAGGAAATTCTGCATATGGAGGTTGGGTATGGTGGGGGTGGATGGGTCAAACAACACAGGACTTTCACCCAGGAGACAAGGCTTCGCGTCCCACTTGTTACCTAAAGTGACAAAGTGCTGTGTCGGCTCCTAAATTAAGGAACGATCTGCCTTCTGCGTGTTAAACAGGCCTCTTCTCTGTCTGGTTTATTAAATCGTGTCTTAAAACCCATCTCTTCTCTGTGGCCTTTGATACCTAGTAAGATGTCGACTTTATTTACTTCATTTAATTATTTATTTTGATTGCTTTTTATTGCGCGGCTGTTATTGTTACTCATGTTATTGTCTTTTATTTATGATGTCATATATATATGATCTCTGTACAGCACTTTGGTCAGCTTTGGTTGTTTTAAAAGCGCTTAACAAATAGAAGTTCGATTGCATAAAGTCGCTTTCTTCTCTAAGCGTCCCGTTATTCCCGCGTGCCGCGGACTAGAAGAAGAAGAAGAAGAAAAAGGTAAAAAACGGCAGCATTTCTTTTTAACTTTTTGTCACTTTTTGACATTTTTTGCGACATTTGTCACTTTTTTTCAGTATTTTTTTTTCTCAAATTTTTTTAAGTTTTTCCCGATGTTTGTCACTTTTTTTTTGACTCGTTTCTCATTTCTTTCAAACTTTTTGACACATTTTTTGTCACTTTTTGCAATCTATTTGTCAGTATTTTTGAAGTTTTTGTCACTTTTTGACATTTTTTGCAACATTTGTCACTTTTTGTCAGTATTTTTGAAGTTTTTCACTTTTCTCAACTTTTTTTTAAAGTTTTTCCCGATGTTTGTCACTTTTTTTTCGACGCGTTTCTCATTTCTTTTGAAGTTGTTGTCACTTTTATTGGCGATTTGTCACTTTTTGTCCGTTTTTTCAATGTTTTTGTTACTTTTTGTCAGTATTTTTGAAGTTTTTGTCACTTTTCTCAACTTTTTTTAAAGTTTTTCCCGATGTTTGTCACTTTTTTTGGACTTGAACTCATTTCTTTTGAACTTTTTGACATTTTTTTGCTCTTTCTACGGACTAGAAGAAGAAGAAGAAAAAGGTAAACAACAGCAGAACTGGCAGCAGCATTGACGTCAATGCTTGGATCTGATTGGATGAGCTACTTGGTGGGAATCGAGCCTTTAATTCGCCATAAAAGAGCTCATCTTAACCCGGTGAGTTTACAAGAGAGACTGTATGTCCCCTAATACTGTATCTGAAGTCTCTTTTATATAGACATTAGTGGTCCCCTAATACTGTATCTGAAGTCTCTTTTATATAGACCTTAGTGGTCCCCTAATACTGTATCTGAAGTCTCTTTTATATAGGCCTTAGTGGTCCCCTAATACTGTATCTGAAGTCTCTTTTATATAGACCTTAGTGGTCCCCTAATACTGTATCTGAAGTCTCTTTTATATAGACCTTAGTGGTCCCCTAATACTGTATCTGAAGTCTCTTTTATATAGACCTTAGTGGTCCCCTAATACTGTATCTGAAGTCTCTTTTATATAGACCTTAGTGGCCCTCTAATACTGTATCTGAAGTCTCAGGGGGGGACCATAGGCAGGCTGGGGGAACTCATATTAATGTTAAAAAACTTCATAAAGTGAAATTTCCATGCCATGGGACCTTTAAGTGTATCTGTCTCGGTTAACCCCCTCTCTCCCTGCCTCCTTAAAGGACAAATCCGGCGCAAAATGAGCCTATAGGGGTTAATAACACATGTGTACCGAGTCAACCCTTCTCTGTGATATGTTTTCATGCTAATCTAACGTGACCAGTTTTAGCGAAAACCGTTAATTAGCTTATAACGCTAGTCGTCGGGGCAAAAAGTAAAAAGAAATCTGTATTTCTACACCACTAACAAGGCTCAAAATAGCACCACGCTTCCACGGTAGCATAATGAGGGTCCCTACATGTAAACACAAGCATTGTGTACAGACAGTTTATTAAAAAGATAGATTATAAAGACATTACCTTCGGGTATACAGGCAGACGCCACCTCGGGGAAACCGAACACCGCGCAACTGTGAGCTGAACTGACACATTTGCTATTAACCCTTAACCATTTTGCGCCGGATTTGTCCTTCAACACACATTCCCAAAGAAAGTGAACGAAAAGGGAGGCAGGAGAAAAAGCTCTGGCTGTCCGGGAGATGTCGGCCAAATCTTCTGTAATAAGAAGTTGTTGTGCAAGAATGTTTATTTTGCAAAAACATCTAAAAAGTAAATTATGTGAACGCTGACTCAAACAGCTGGGATCTTTGAGATCAATTTGAGGAGTGTCTACGGTTAGCATTTCCCACATTTTTATCGTGGCATGCAGCGTTCCTGGTCTTGGTCTCTTGTCCAAACACCCCAGGAAGTCCTGGTCTCGGTCTCGGTACACTCTGGTCTCGATGATGGTGTCACTACCCAAAGTGAGTAGAGTGCAAGTTTGAGTAGCGCATGCGTCACTTTGCGACAAGTAGCCTACTAGATGCTAACGGTGTTTTGAGCAAACGTTTTTATATATGTCAGTGGTTATTAATCAAGTAGCCTACTAGATGCTAACGGTGTTTTGAGCAAACGTTTTTATATATGTCAGTGGTTAGTAATCAAGTAGCCTACTAGATGCTAACGGCGTTTTGAGCTAACGTTTTTATATATGTCAGTGGTTAGTAATCAAGTAGCCTACTAGATGCTAACGGTGTTTTGAGCTAACGTTTTTATATGTCAGTGGTTAGTAATCAAGTAGCCTACTAGATGCTAACGGCTTTTTGAGCTAACGTTTTTATATATGTCAGTGGTTAGTAATCAAGTAGCCTACTAGATGCTAACGGTGTTTTGAGCTAACGTTTTTATATGTCAGTGGTTAGTAATCAAGTAGCCTACTAGATGCTAACGGCTTTAATTAATATGGTAAACAAGTAGCTACTAGATGCTAACGGCTTTTGAGCTAACGCTTTTATATATGTCAGTGGTTAGTAATCAAGTAGCCTACTAGATGCTAACGGCGTTTTGAGCTAACGTTTTTATATATGTCAGTGGTTAGTAATCAAGTAGCCTACTAGATGCTAACGGCGTTTTGAGCTAACGTTTTTATATATGTCAGTGGTTAGTAATCAAGTAGCCTACTAGATGCTAACGGCGTTTTGAGCTAACGTTTTTATATATGTCAGTGGTTAGTAATCAAGTAGCCTACTAGATGCTAACAGCGTTTTGAGCTAACGTTTTTATATGTCAGTGGTTAGTAATCAAGTAGCCTACTAGATGCTAACAGTGTTTTGAGCTAACGTTTTATATATGTCAGTGGTTAGTAATCAAGTAGCCTACTAGATGCTAACAGTGTTTTGAGCTAACGTTTTTATATATGTCAGTGGTTAGTAATCAAGTAGCCTACTAGATGCTAACGGTGTTTTGAGCTAACGTTTTTATATGTCAGTGGTTAGTAATCAAGTAGCCTACTAGATGCTAACAGTGTTTTGAGCTAACGTTTTTATATGTCAGTGGTTAGTAATCAAGTAGCCTACTAGATGCTAACGGTGTTTTGAGCTAACGTTTTTATATATGTCAGTGGTTAGCAATCAAGTAGCCTACTAGATGCTAACGGTGTTTTGAGCTAACGTTTTTATATATGTCAGTGGTTAGTAATCAAGTAGCCTACTAGATGCTAACGGTGTTTTGAGCTAACGTTTTTATATGTCAGTGGTTAGTAATCAAGTAGCCTACTAGATGCTAACAGTGTTTTGAGCTAACGTTTTTATATATGTCAGTGGTTAGTAATCAAGTAGCCTACTAGATGCTAACGGTGTTTTGAGCTAACGTTTTTATATGTCAGTGGTTAGTAATCAAGTAGCCTACTAGATGCTAACGGTGTTTTGAGCTAACGTTTTTATATGTCAGTGGTTAGTAATCAAGTAGCCTACTAGATGCTAACAGTGTTTTGAGCTAACGTTTTTATATGTCAGTGGTTAGTAATCAAGTAGCCTACTAGATGCTAACGGTGTTTTGAGCTAACGTTTTTATATATGTCAGTGGTTAGCAATCAAGTAGCCTACTAGATGCTAACGGTGTTTTGAGCTAACGTTTTTATATATGTCAGTGGTTAGCAATCAAGTAGCCTACTAGATGCTAACAGCGTTTTGAGCTAACGTTTTTATATGTCAGTGGTTAGTAATCAAGTAGCCTACTAGATGCTAACAGTGTTTTGAGCTAACGTTTTTATATGTCAGTGGTTAGTAATCAAGTAGCCTACTAGATGCTAACGGTGTTTTGAGCTAACGTTTTTATATGTCAGTGGTTAGTAATCAAGTAGCCTACTAGATGCTAACAGTGTTTTGAGCTAACGTTTTTATATAGGTCAGTGGTTAGCAATCAAGTAGCCTACTAGATGCTAACGGCGTTTTGAGCTAACGTTTTTATATATGTCAGTGGTTAGCAATCAAGTAGCCTACTAGATGCTAACGGTGTTTTGAGCTAATGTTTTTATATATGTCAGTGGTTAGTAATCAAGTAGCCTACTAGATGCTAACGGCGTTTTTAGCTAACGTTAGCAATCAAGAAAACCTACTAGATGCTAACAGCGTTTTTAGCCAACGTTAGCAATCAAACAATCATAAATAGCTAAAACGTTTTTGAAATGACTGCTAGCTACAAGTTAGCAATCAAACACAACAAAGGCTTGTCACTTGAATGGCGTTTTGAGCTAACGTTAGCAACCAATAGATAGCTGAAACGTTTTTTTTTAAATGATTTCCATCTTCTGTTATTGTATGTTAAGAGAAAAGTTTATTTTACAGATTTCACAAATTTCAGTAAGACACGTTACACCGTGAACAGTTTAAATCTGAGCATGCGCGACTCACATTTGCCCTCTACTCACTTTGGGTAGTGACAACGGCTCGGTCTCGGTCTTAGGTGGTCTCGACTACAACAAAGCTGGAGAAGAAAACATGATCTTTCTCTTGTGCTTTACTGTCGCTGGCTGAGTAAACAAAACAGGAGGTACCAGCCAATTATATGATGGCCGATGAGGTGCTTTATCTTCGGGATTGTGGTGTTGTCTAGAGTGCGGATCGGGCCCGCGTCCGACAGAGCAGTAACCGAACCCGAACCGACAAGATATTTATGTCTGAGCCCGACACAGTTAAAAGCTAATTTTTTTTCCTCATCCTAATGTCACGTGGATGTCTCTTCGTTTGGAAAGCCCGCTTTAATTAAAGTGATAATTCGGAGCTAATAACCTAGGCATAACACTCTTCTTCAGAAAGCTTTTCACCTGGGTCTAACATTGGGAGTAGCATGGTTAGTCGCTGAATAGCTTAGCGGAGGGGCTAATGGACCCACGTTTGTATCTCTTAAATGACCCCACTAATAATGCCCGAAATGATACCAAAGGTCTACACTAGCATATATAGGTTATGCACTCATAAAACGATGGTGGTTAATACAAATTATTGAAAGTTTGTAACTACATCAGAAGTTTATGAACACTCTTCGCCGGCTTCTGCTCTCGCTGCTGCTGCTACCGCAGTTAGAGTGTGGAGCGTGCCTACAAATACTACAACCAAAAGAGATGCAACAAAAATATTTATTAATTTAATGATTATATATATATATATATGAAAATTATGTCTCCAAACTTACCTCAATTATTACTTGTCTCCTGCTAGTTATATTACAGCACTTACTTTAAAAAATAAGTTAAATAAAAAAATATTTTTGTTGCATCTCTTTTCGGTGTTGTAATTTGTAGATGTCCCTAAGCACTCGTCTCACAGCAACAACAACAACAGCAGAGAGCAGAAGCCAGCAGGCAAGTGTTATTTACATAAACTTCTGGTGTACTTACAAACTTTCCAATCCATCGTTTTATGAGTGCATAACCTATATATACTAGTGTAGACCTTTGGTATCATTTCGGGCATTATTAGTGGGGTCATTTAAGAGATACAAACGTGGGTCCATTAGCCTCTGCGCTAAGCTATTCAGCGGCTAACCCTACTCTACGCTAACTCTCCCAATGTTAGACCCAGGTGAAAAAAGCTTCTGGGGGGGTGTTTGGCTCGAGGTCATGGTGCAAAGGACCCTAGGGTGACATTACTCCGAACCATCACTTTAAGCAGCTGTAGGAAGGCATTTGGAAATGTCAACAGATGAGAGTAAGGGAATTACTGTAATTGTTGGGGGTTTTGGAATTTATAGAGTGTGGTCTAGACCTACTCCATCTGTAAAGTGTCTCGAGATAACTCTGTTATGATTTGATACTATAAATAAAACTGAATTGAAATAAAATTGAATTGAAATTGAATGAGCGTATCAGCGCACAGGGGGCAGCAAGCGCACGTTAACACAGGCGCGCGCCTACACAATAAGCTTTAAAATGTTCAATGTCTTATCGCGCCGATGACCGAGCCCCAACCCAAACCACAACATCATTTCTAAATATCTGTCCGAACCTCGAGTCGGGCATCCATCCTCGTGTCGTCACACGTTTTGTAAATTAATAAACTTGTAGCCGAGACATCTGCACAAATAAAGTCTTGTCACTTTGTAACTGAACGCTCTTGTAAGCCTGTCCACAGCGGTAATCACACAGCAAGTTTGTGTTCATCTTGTGAAGTTTATCTGCAGCCACTGCTGTTGTACAAACACAGCTCAAGGCAGAGCTCACAGATTACATTTGACATTTTTTAATTGATGTATAAAATCAAAACTTTGAACATTCTTTCATGTATTTATGTACAGTGAGATGATGTTAGCGGAGATTTCTGTAGCCCTAAAAATGAAAAGGTTGAAATGAACAGTTAAAGTGAAGCTATAAAGAAACAAAGAGATGCTTGTTCGTTTTGCTGCAAGTGTCTCAGCGTGTAAATGCTTTGCTGCAAGCGTTTGCATTCCTGCTTTTTGAAAGTTCTTCCAGACGTCTTCCAGGCACTTACTGTAACCAACCGGGTAAAAAACAAACAGCCGAACTGAAACCTGAAGGAGCTGAACAGGAGCGGCTTAGGTCACGATCACACTTTGCGTCTTTTTTTGACGAGAAAAAGTTGGACTAGAAAGCTGGCAGCTGAGGTGTATTGTCATCCTATTTTATCTGATCATTCTATAACTTGTATTTAGGCCATATCTGAACTATCTATATGTAGCTAGAAGTGATGAACTTTAGCCTACTTTCAGAGGACACCTCTCTGGAAACATCTGGAAAGTATTTATCAATGGAGCCCCCAAGATGGAGAAAGAAGGCCAGTTGGCTTGTAGCCATTGGTCAATTATTGATCCAACCCCCACCTTATGTTACCCAAAGCATAGTGCATATTTACCATGTTCAAACAAAGAAAATCAGAGGACCACTGGAGAATTGGTAAAACAGGTCCTCTCTCCGGGCTCTTCAGAGCTTGTAAATTGATGCTGAATTCCTTTGATGTAAATAAACCTTTACCACCAAGAAACAGTGTCAGCAGATTCCTAACCACACAGCAACGCACCATCGCTACCAAATACACCACACAGCGTTTTGGTTTCATGAAGCAGCCGAGAGCTACTTTTGTTGCTATGATAAAAGCTACTGCTACAGTATCCTAGAGCAAAGCGGTCGAGCGAGTTAGAGAATGAACAGAGAGAGAGAGAGAGAGCGGTGCTAACGTTAGATAAAACAGAGCGAGTCATTGGTCAGCTGTCAAAAAAAAAGCACCTGACTACAACTTCAAAAAGACTCTCTGAGCTGCATTGGTTGGCGGTGGTGTTTAAAGGGGAACTATGCAGTTTTTTTTAGCTTAAATTTACCTGTTTAACTGAACAGCTTCGGAGTCATTGGAATGGTTATATGACTTTTTATATGACTTTTTTCGGGTTGAATGGTGGTCGTCTCGCTTCCCTCTAAAGCCTGGTAGCGGAAAAACCACCCTCGCAACTTTTGGCGCGCCGAGCGTCAGGAAGTATCGTGCGATATCAGGTCTCGCAATGTAACGAAGGCAGCACGGTGGCTCAGTGGTTAGCACTTCTGCCTCGCAGCAAGAAGGTTCTGGGTTCGAATCCAGGTCGTCCCGGGCCTTTCTATGTGTCTTGCTCTGGTTTATTCCCAGCATAAAGACATGCATGCTAGGACTACGTTTGAAAATTAGCCGACTGGCTAACACTGGCGCATTTACAGAAATGTTGATTAATGTGCATTGTCTTAATCAAATAAACTTACAACCAAGAAATGGACCTTTTTCACAGCAGACATTTTGACTTGTCATAGTAGGAAAAGCACAGCTGACATTGATGACCTTAACGATGGCTCAGTTCCATCAAGTGTCCCAGTAAGATATTTCAGTGAGTCAGCATGCACAATACCAGGACCTCTCCTAAGTGGAATACAGCCATCATTAATGGTTTAATACCAGGACCTCTCCTAAGTGGAATGCAGCCATCAGTAATGGTTTAATACCAGGACCTCTCCTAAGTGGAATGCAGCCATCAGTAATGGTTTAATACCAGGACCTCTCCTAAGTGGAATGCAGCCATCAGTAATGGTATAATACCAGGGCCTCTCCTAAGTGGAATACAGCCATCATTAATGGTTTAATACCAGGGCCTCTCCTAAGTGGAATACAGCCATCATTAATGGTTTAATACCAGGACCTCTCTTAAGTGGAATGCAGCCATCAGTAATGGTTTAATACCAGGACCTCTCCTAAGTGGAATGCAGCCATTAATGGTTTAATACCAGGGCTCTCCTAAGTGGGGGTCCTCCAAGTGGAATGCAGCCATCAGTAATGGTTTAATACCAGGACCTCTCCTAAGTGGAATGCAGCCATCAGTAATGGTTTAATACCAGGGTCCCTCCTAAGTGGAATGCAGCCATCAGTAATGGTTTAATACCAGGGCCTCTCCTAAGTGGAATGCAGCCATCATTAATGGTTTAATACCAGGACCTCTCCTAAGTGGAATGCAGCCATCATTAATGGTTTAATACCAGGGTCTCTCCTAAGTGGAATGCAGCCATCAGTAATGGTTTAATACCAGGACCTCTCCTAAGTGGAATGCAGCCATCAGTAATGGTTTAATACCAGGGTCCCTCCTAAGTGGGATGCAGCCATCAGTAATGGTTTTGAGTGCACCTGTGCCTTTCCTACCATGACATGTCAACATGTCAGCTGTGAAAAAGGTCTATTGCTTTAGGAGAAAAGAGGAAACGGCTAACGACTGACTGAGCAAGTTTTTACACAGTGTTGCCAAATATCCATTTCGTAGCTGTAGGGGGGAGCTCTATAGAGAACACAGCGAAGAAATTGCCAAAACTGCATAGCGCCCCTTTAAATAAGTGGATTCGTAGGATTATAATGTAACACAGACGCTGGCAGCTTCGAAAAAGACACCAAGTGTGAACGTGGCCTAATGTTTGAGAAACTAGACTTGGATCACAGAAACATTTAACCTTATAACACAGAGACGTCACCGGACCGTGAAATATAAGAACCAGTTAAGCTGAATCCATTTTGAGACAAAAACAACAACGAAAGCAGATCAAACCTGTTTTCTTGAACTTAATTCGATAGCATAGATGAGTTAAAATAGTCCCAACCTGAAACCACCCACCCCGTCCCCTAGAGCTGCAACGATTAATCGATTAATCGATTAGTTGTCAACTTTTAAATTAATCGCCAACTATTTTGATAATTGAGTCGGTTTGAGTAATTTTTTTTTTAAGACAAATTAAAAATGATTTGATTCCAGCTTGTTAAATGTGAATATTGTTCTAGTTTCTTCTCTCATCTGTGACATTAAACTGAATTTTGGGCTTTTGGGAAAAACTGATTCACATTTTTCACCATTTTCTGACATTTAATAGCCCAAACAACTAATCGATTAATCGAGAAAATAATCAACAGATCAATCGACTATGAAAATAATCGTTAGTTGCAGCCCTACTGTCCCCTCTACTATGTCCATAAGAAATCCTCTACATCAGGCACTTGTTGATTAGTCCGTAACGGCTCCAAACCGCCCAATCACAAACAGCGAGCGGCCCTCCTCTCATTTAATTAGTCCGGGCAGCGCCTTGGCTTCCCGTTTTAGTCTCCTCTTTGGCGCGGCTCTCTCCTCCTCGCCGTTCAGGCTCCGGGAGCTGCGGTGGACGCCGGGGGAACTCAGCTCGACGTCTTCCAGGGCGAGCGCCGGGTCGTCGGGCGCCACGGGCCGCGGTGCCGGGTAACTGGGCTCGTAGTAGCGGTAGGGATCGTCCTCCTCGACCTCGCCGTAGTTCTGGAAGACGTTGGGCGGCAGTTGGACTGCGGGGACAGCGCCGCGGTCAGTGTCATCTTCACCCTCTGCGTCGCCCACGAACCAACGTGGCGAGCCAGCCAGCGGAAAGTCAGCGAGAGCCCAAAACAAAGATGGCCGAACACCCCCCGCCACCACAGGAAGCAGCGTTTTGGATTGGTTTGTTGTGGTTTGATTGGGTTAGTGGGACAGGAGGAGGGGGCGGGATGAGAAGGAAGGAGCAAGACACACAAGATTGACAACGGTTACCAAGGTTACGGACTGAAGGCAGAGTTAGAGAGGGGGGGGATTAAAAACTGCAAATTAAAAGTTAAAGTGAGTGTAATGTCTCTTTAGTTCCACCAGGCAATTATTGGATTAGTTATCTATTAATTTACATTCAAATCGTCTCAATTAAAGTCTTCAAGTGGTATTTTTTTCAAATTAAAAGTCTGTTAAAACAACGTGCAACATTTATATTCATAAGTTGTTGTGCAGATTGAGCTTTTAGGGACCTCGAAAGAGTTTTATTTTTGTGTGTTACATGAGTTTATATTAAAAAAAAGTGAAGCCGGTGGTTTAATGAAGTGGACGATCGTAATCTAGAAGAAAGAGTCAGAAGAGGACGATTGTTTCAGTGCCAGTAATATCAGGCAGATCTGATACATCTGATCTAAAAGTATCTTCACTGCTTATTTTCATTTAGGTTTACTATAACCCGGGTTTAAACAGAATAAAAAAACATGCACAAAAAAGAAGAAGCTGTGCAGCATTCAAATGTTGATTTATGCCGAGCCTCTAAAAGGGACTTGGGTGTTTTTTCTCTCTTGTGCTCACGAGAAAGTTTCTCGTGAGCACGAGAGAAACCTTTCTTGTTGGCACGCGAAAGTATCTTGTGCTCACGAGAGACCAATCTGAATACCAGTTATTTACCCGATAGTGTCATTAACAAACTTAAAGATGATAGGGCAACTGTTAAACGATTTCATGCTGTGAATGTGCAATATTAACTTTGGCCACAGTACTTCGTTAGCATCATTTTTGCTAGCCTTAGGCGTGATTTATGGTTCTATGCGGAGGCGCCACGCAAAGCATTCGCCTTAGCCTACGTTTAAGTGGCCTGAAGTTTATACTTGTCGCGCTGGTGTTTGTGTCGAGCCGGCATGTGTGTGTGTGCAGCCCGGTCTCACGGAAGTTCGTGTAAATGTGACGTTATTTGAATCTATTGATACGTGTTCACGGAGACGTTTTTTTCTCGTTTTTTCCGTGGTGGACAACACGAAAATGTGAAGTAATGTATTTCAATGGGAAGCATATTTTGTGGCCACAGCACGAAATTGTAGGGAGTGATATAAAAAGCCGAAAATCCGTGCGTAGGTTGGTCGGGTGGTGGACGGGTCAAACAAAACGGGACTTTCACCCGGCGAAGCGGGGATCGCGTCCCCGTTTGCGGGCGCTTTCTTTCGGGGATGGCGTCCCTAAAGAGCCTTTCCCCGGCATTTAAGCGCCCTTTCTCAGGCGTTTAAAGGCCCCCTTCCGGCGTTTAACGCCTTTTCCCGGCGTTTAAAGCCTTTCCGGCGTTTAAAGCCCTTTCCCCGGCGTTTAAAGGCGCCCTTTCCGGCGTTTAACGCCTTGCGTTTTAAGGCGCCTTTTCCCCGGCATTTAAGGCGCCTTTTCCCCGGCATTTAAGGCGCCCTTTCCCCGGCATTTAAGGCGCCCTTTCCCAGCAGGAGAAGTTAACCCTCTCCTTGATTTCATGTTGTTTATGGAGAAGGAGAACCAGGAAATGAGAAAGAGGAACCAAGCCACGGCCAAGCAACGTGCGCTGCCTTGACGTGCATCACCTTGCCGTGTAGTTTCATTTTTCGAGAGGTGCACGTCAGGCTAGCGCTACCTCCACGTACCTACATATGTAGCCACAGAGTAGATTTAGTCAGAAGCATAAATCACACTTTAGATTGGTTTCTTGTGACGAGATACTTTTGCGCACAAGAAAAACTTCCCCATGTCCCTTTAGGGGCTCTGTATTTTAACATCGAATGTCAATGTTATGAAGGATTCAAAGTATTCGGTACAGTCCTAAGTGACACCACTTCCATTCCCTGCAGTATTTTGTTTTTAAGCCTTTGCAGCAGTTAAAGCTCCTAAATCCCTATTTTTTGTTTCAGAGGTTGTGAAAGTGGCTCAGCTGTCACTGAGGTACTGTTCTGAAGAGGAAGAGTTGTAAAAAAAAAAAAAAAAAGGAGGCGATGACAGACAGACAGATGGGCCGACGGAGAGACACAAAGACAAAGAGAGAGGAATGATTACAACATGCAGACGGTACTCACACACTCATGCATTTAACGGGTAAAGATGACTCATGTGGGGTTTTCTTTAACTGTCAGGATTAGTTGTACCAATATGAGTTTAAAAAGGCATGTTTGCTGACTCGTGTATGTGATGACAGCTCTGTGGTGTTAACTGTGAAGCTGCGAAAATATAATTTCCCGTGTGTCTTTTCCCGTGAAAGGGTGAGAAAGGCTCCCTCCTTTTTTGACGCTGGAGAGCAAATTAACACGTAGCAGATACCAAAGCTGCCAGCAGAAACGTTTATGTGAATTTCTGCAAAGGAATTTGTTGCACTTGCGGCCCGAGTGCTGGTGTATTTGATGGGGATATGTGAATAAGGAAACCCTCCATGCAGCATCTTTCCAGTCAACTGAATGAACCCATTGAGACGCTGTTCCAGGTGCATTCATCTTTTCGGGTGCTTTGAGAATTACACTGTTTCTTTTTGTCTTATTTGTGCAGCTTTAGGAGCCGCAAAAGTGGCACAATCTTTTTGTGAATTCACCTCGATAATACAAAATAAAATGTTAACATGCAGGAGTCAGTCTGTGATTTGGTCAATATGTAGTTATTGTTTGTGTGTAGGTTCAAGCTTAAAGGAACACGCTGACTTATTGGGACTTTGTCTTATTCACCGTATCCCCCAGAGTTACATAAGTCCATACATACCCTTCTCATCTCAGTGCGTGTCGTAACTCTGTCTGACGCACCCACCGCTAGCCTAGCTTAGCACAGACCCTGGAGGTAACCGGCTCCATCTAGCCTAGCTTAGCACAGATCCTGGAGGTAACCGGCTCCATCTAGCCTAGCTTAGCCCAGATCCTGGAGGTAACCGGCTCCATCTAGCCTACTGCTCCCAATAAGTGACAAAATAATGCCAACATGTTCCCATTTACATGTTGTGATGCTAGATGGAGCCGGTTACCTCCAGGATCTGTGCTAAGCTAGGCTAGATGGGCCTGTTACCTCCAGGATCTGTGCTAAGCTAGGCTAGATGGAGACGGTTAACTCCAGGATCTGTGCTAAGCTAGGCTAGATGGAGCCGGTTACCTCCAGGATCTGTGCTAAGCTAGGCTAGATGGAGCCGGTTACCTCCAGGATCTGTGCTAAGCTAGGCTAGATGGAGCCGGTTACCTCCAGGATCTGTGCTAAGCTAGGCTAGATGGAGCCTGTTACCTCCAGGATCTGTGCTAAGCTAGGCTAGATGGAGCCGGTTACCTCCAGGATCTGGGCTAAGCTAGGCTAGATGGAGCAGGTTACCTCCAGGATCTGTGTTTAGCTAGGCTAGATGGAGCCGGTTACCTCCAGGATCTGTGCTAAGCTAGGCTAGATGGGCCTGTTACCTCCAGGATCTGTGCTAAGCTAGGCTAGATGGAGCCGGTTACCTCCAGGATCTGTGCTAAGCTAGGCTAGATGGAGCCGGTTACCTCCAGGATCTGTGCTAAGCTAGGCTAGATGGAGCTTGTTACCTCCAGGGATCTGTGCTAAGCTAGGCTAGATGGAGCCTGTTACCTCCAGGATCTGTGCTAAGCTAGGCTAGATGGAGCCGGTTACCTCCAGGATCTGGGCTAAGCTAGGCTAGATGGAGCAGGTTACCTCCAGGATCTGTGTTTAGCTAGGCTAGATGGAGCCGGTTACCTCCAGGATCTGTGCTAAGCTCGGCTAGATGGAGCCGGTTACCTCCAGGATCTGTGCTAAGCTAGGCTAGCGGTGGGTGCGTCAGACAGAGTTACAACACACTGAGATGAGAAGGATATGTATGGACTTATCTAACTCTGGGGGAGATACGGTGAATAAGACAAAGTCCCAATAAGTCAGCGTGTTCCTTTAAAGGGCCAGTTCACCCAATTCATAATAAACATTTTCTCACTTCTTCTCAATATATGTAGATTGTTTAGATTTAGTTTGAACCCAGTAGAAAGAAAGTCATCTTTCATCTTCCAGGTTTCTGTTTTGTTTTGATAAATGTTTACATTTATAATAGAAATAATATAATAATATAATTTGGGTGAAGTGACCCTTTAGGCAACTTCGAGGAGGAAAGAAAACTCAGATGATAGTTGAACTATTTAAATCATGATGTACATCTTTGGATTTGAATTTCTCGTGCATTTGAGACATGCACCCTGAACACACGAGTGTGAGACGGGTGACTCCAGGGACATGCCGACCATTTAACTTCGGTGGCGGCTTTTCAACGTGAAAAGGAGCCGACTGAATTAAACGTTTCACATGCCGACCTTCAATCCAAAATACATTCTCAGCACTGAAAAGCTGTTCATGCTCAGTCATACGGTTTACAATGTCTGCTTGTTTAAACAAGCTGATGGGTTTAAAAAAAAAAGGATATTTTCTACATTCAACATGGTGTCATTATTAAATACAGTGATGTATGATCTACTTATTATTTCTGTTCTTATGGGTATCTTGTTTTGATGATCTAGGTCAGTGGTTCTCAAGCTTTTTTTTAATAATGTAACCCCCCTTTGAACAGTTATTTTAAGCCATGTACCCGCTAACTAGCGCAAATAATATTTGGTAGAAAAATAAGTCTCTATAAAGAGGAAGAATACAGCGCTGTCAGCGATAGATTTACTAAACAACAGCCTTGGACCTGGAAAACATTTAAATGTTGATGGAAAAAGAAGACAAAAACTTTTAAAAAAACGACAAAAACTTGGAAAAAGACGGTAGAAATAAGGAAGGAAGGCAAGAATAGGTCGAAAATAGTAATAAAAACTTTGGAAAAAAACACAGTAGAAAAAAAGGAACGCAACACTAGGGCGACAAAAGGGACAAAAAATTCAAATAAGCGACAAACTTTGAAAAAAGTGACAAAAATTTTGGAAAAAGTGACAAAAACTTTGAAAAATGAGACAAAAACTTTGAATAAAAAATGAGTAGAAAAAAAAGTCAGGAAGAAAGGCAAGAATAGGTGAAAATAAACGACAAAACCTTCAAAAAAAGGTGACAAACTTCAAAAACAGCGACAAAAACTTTGAAAAAAGCGACAAAAAGCAAAGTAACTACAGCCTTGTAACTGAAAACATTTTGCAAAAAATGTCATGTACCCCCTGCAGTCCTCCAAAGTACCCTTAGGGGGACACGTACCCCCATTTGAGAAACACTGACCTAGGTTGTGTCCTCTAACCTTGACACTGTTTCTGTAATTACAATATTAACTATTATACATTAACCTATTTCAATGACACCTTACTAACAAGGACAGAACTTATATTAAAGCATTTTTTAATCACACTAGTTGTAAATTTAGTCTTTGAGTGTATCTTCTGTTTGTTTTCAACCTGGACTCTATTTTCCTATGTTTTTGTGTCTAAGTGACTGATGGGAGACACACTTTCTTTGAAACTGGTCCAGTATTAAGCCAGTCGGCAACAGCGAAACAAGCTTCAATATAACGGTAATTGGTAAATGTGCATTTTCAATTTGCATCCACTAAAAGGGCTGTTTTTGCTGCTGAAAGGCTCAGATTATTATTGTAAATGTGTGACAACATTATGGAAAGGATCCCTACAGAGATAGAGCTTTTAGTTAAAGAGTAAGATCCTTTTAGTTTAACATTAAACAGCCCCGAAATCACCATCACCAAACGTACCAGACTCCATGTTATAAAACAGTAATTTTATCATCGTAAAACACACTTTATTAAAAGTGAAATAGACCCTTAATTCACCCATTTACATGTGGAGATATGCTGGCTCTATACACGCTAAAAGTCCTGATTATTTACATGGAGTCTGGTGGAGATATGCTGGTTCTATACACGCTAAAAGTCCTGATTATTTTCATGGAGTCTGGTGCGTTTGGTGATTTCAGGGCTGTTTCATGGTAAACAAAAGCATCTTAATTTTTAAAGCTCTCATGACATGGTGCTCTTTGTATGCTTTTATATAGACCTTAGTGGTCCCCTAATACTGTATCTGAAGTCTCTTTTATATAGACCTTAGTGGTCCCCTAATACTGTATCTGAAGTCTCTTTTATATAGACCTTAGTGGTCCCCTAATACTGTATCTGAAGTCTCTTTTATATAGACCTTAGTGGTCCCCTAATACTGTATCTGAAGTCTCTTTTATATAGACCTTAGTGGTCCCCTAATACTGTATCAGAAGTCTCTTTTATATAGACCTTAGTGGTCCCCTAATACTGTATCTGAAGTCTCTTTTATATAGACCTTAGTGGTCCCCTAATACTGTATCTGAAGTCTTTTATATAGACCTTAGTGGTCCCCTTTATATTGTATCTGAAGTCTCTTTTATATAGGCCTTAGTGGTCCCCTAATACTGTATCTGAAGTCTCTTTTATATAGACCTTAGTGGTCCCCTAATACTGTATCTGAAGTCTCTTTTATATAGACCTTAGTGGTCCCCTAATACTGTATCTGAAGTCTCTTTTATATAGACCTTAGTGGTCCCCTAATACTGTATCTGAAGTCTCTTTTATATAGACCTTAGTGGTCCCCTAATACTGTATCTGAAGTCTTTTATATAGACCTTAGTGGTCCCCTAATACTGTATCTGAAGTCTCTTTTATATAGACCTTAGTGGTCCCCTAATACTGTATCTGAAGTCTCTCTTTTATATAGGCCTTAGTGGTCCCCTAATACTGTATCTGAAGTCTCTTTTATATAGACCTTAGTGGTCCCCTAATACTGTATCTGAAGTCTCTTTTATATAGACCTTAGTGGTCCCCTAATACTGTATCTGAAGTCTCTTTTATATAGACCTTAGTGGTCCCCTAATACTGTATCTGAAGTCTCTTTTATATAGACCTTAGTGGTCCCCTAATACTGTATCTGAAGTCTTTTATATAGACCTTAGTGGTCCCCTAATACTGTATCTGAAGTCTCTTTTATATAGACCTTAGTGGTCCCCTAATACTGTATCTGAAGTCTCTTTTATATAGGCCTTAGTGGTCTCCTAATACTGTATCTGAAGTCTCTTTTATATAGACCTTAGTGGTCCCCTAATACTGTATCTGAAGTCTCTTTTATATAGGCCTTAGTGGTCCCCTAATACTGTATCTGAAGTCTCTTTTATATAGGCCTTAGTGGTCTCCTAATACTGTATCTGAAGTCTCTTTTATATAGACCTTAGTGGTCCCCTAATACTGTATCTGAAGTCTCTTTTATATAGACCTTAGTGGTCTCCTAATACTGTATCTGAAGTCTCTTTTATATAGACCGAAGTGGTCCCCTAATACTGTATCCGGTTCACGGCTGATGGTTACAGCGTTCTCGCTCAATACTGGACCAGTGTCAGAGACCTTCGTTCACATTAGTCACTTAGCTGACTGGACCCTACCTACCTCCAACATTGTAGCCCACACAGGAGTTCTGGTCGCAGTAGCCCGGAGGCCCAGTGGAGCCGACTGGTCCAGGGACCCCGGGACGACCAGGGGTCCCGGGATTTCCAGGCCGCCCTGAGGGACCCTGGCTGCCAGGTCTGCCCTGGCCTTGGGCTCCTGGGATAGGGAGGAGGAATTTGGTTAGAAAATAATCAGGTGATTCGGATTCAAAACTTGTGGGGTAGTAGTGTGTACGGCTCGGTGTGGTTTACTGTACCGGGGGGTCCTGGAGGTCCTCTGGGGCCCTGGACTCCAACACCTTGAGATCCTTTCTCACCCTTTTCTCCTGGTTGACCTGGAAACAGACACACACACACACACACACACACACACACACACACACACACACACACACACACACACACACACACACACACACACACACACACACACACACACACACAGACAGAGAGACACACACACACACAAACACATTCATACACACACATACAGACAGACAGACAGACAGACAGAGAGACACACAGACAGACACACAAATACAGACACACACAGACAGACAGAGAGACACACAGACACACACACACACACACACACAGATAGACACACACACACACACACACACACACACAGACAGACAGAGAGACAGACAGACAGACACAGCATTGTAATATGTTGGGAGAGTATAAAGGAGACCTATTACAGTATAAACCGTTTCCATACACATTCAAACAGTACATGTAGTTTGTGTTACTATTAGAACTAGGCTCTTATTTTCAAAGTTTTATAAAATCCTAACTCTAGCCACTACAAAAAACAAAATTTTTGTGCAGCGTAAATATAACTTAATCTGAGTTTTGTAAATGTTAAGCACAGTGCTGATAAACTTTCCTATTAAATCATATACGTAAGTTTTATATACGTAGAATTACGGTATTCCTTAACTACTATTTTTATTTTTGGCCCGTGGGCCGGCCACCCAGATATATTTTGGCCCTTCATATGAATGAATTTGTGCACCTCTGTACTAAAACATGTTTACATGCTTTAATGTTTAAAAAGAGTCTTGATTTCTCTCACACTGCCCATGGCTATGACCCTCTGTATGAACTGCTCTGTTGGCGCGCCTGTCTCTTTAAGCCCCCCCTACCAAAAAAAAAGCCCAGTCTGCTCTGATTGGTCGGCGTTTACGGATCTCCGAGACTTTTTACAGTATGAAGCGAGACTTCATACTTTTTGAGGCATGACGGCTTGTGAGCGTACTGTGAGGACCTACAGTCTTTAAATTTGTAAAGTTTAATGCTTTAAAGCAGGGATCTTCAACAAGAGGGTCCGGGACCCCTAGGGGGTCCTCAGAGTCACTGCAGGGGGGGGGGGCCCTCCAAATTATTGTTAATTTTTCATAGTTTTTTTTCAAAATTTAAAAGTCTTAACATGATTCCAACATATTATTAGCAAATATAAATCCCCACTGATGACAGGCTTACTGGCTAATAATGTAGTCACTAATTAAAACATGATTTAGAAAATCATGCCAACTATTTTAAGGCTATTTGAATAGCTTAGTATTCTATGCAAAATAAGTTATCTATAAATGCTTTAGGTAGCCCTAAAAGTTATTGTAGGACCAGATTAATATGCAACTTCATTTTATACAATATATGTATAAGGGGGTCCCTGACCTGTCTCTATTTCAGTTAAGGGGTCCTTGGCTTAAAAAGCGCTGAAGACCCCTGACTTAAAGTCTTACATCTCTAACTTTTAACATCTTTTTAACATTCTCTCGCGGTAGTTACAGTTATCAGTGAGCTGTGGTCCCCCCTCCCTAGTGTTAATATCGTCAGACGAGACGAGACTAAATATGTTCGTCAACGACCTTTTTTACCATGAATAAGATGAGAAGATGACGAGACTGCGCCAATGTCCAAAAACGCTGACTAAGACTAAATTAACGTGCATTATTGTTGACGAAAATAGACGAGACTAAAATGTTTTGCATAAAATAAAAACTAAGATAAAATCTCTCATCATTTTCGTCTACAATCGTCTCTACTTTTTCATCACAAGATAGAATATTCAGCTGTTACCGAGACCCGTTGCTACGGCACCGATAGGCGCCCTAACGACCGTTATCTACCAGACCGAATAGCAACGCAGATTTTGGTGCTACTTAAATGCCTGCGCTTCTCTCTGATGTTCCTAAACGGACGTTAGAGTCAACCGAAACATCGCTGCACGGGGCGCTAGTTAACACTACACTTGGCAGCAGGTAACGTTAGCCTACCGTTAGCTAGCAGTTGGAGTAAACACGGTTACAATCATTGACATATATAAAAGGGTTACAATGCTGACAGCTAAACGGTGTAAAGGTTTGTCTCTATTTCCAACACGAGACGTACGACAGTCTGTAGCTGCCGTTGTCTGAAAAACAACACATGTTGCGTTCACTTGAAATACGCCTCGCCAGTTTCGTGCTGCATTTATTTTATTGTAAAATATCCTTTCCTCATGCAGTGGTTGTTTTTGTCGTTAAGGAAGAGGCTCAATATTTATATAACTTTATAGCATTTATTTATTTTTATAACTATTTGACTGAAATGGTTATCAGAAATAATTTATTTAAAAAAAGACTAAAATGTTTTGACTAAAACTTGACTAAAATGGCGAGACTTTTAGTCGACTAAAACTTGACTAACAAAATTTTTTGGCACAAGACTAAGACTAAATTAAAAATAGGTGACAAAATTAACACTACCCCTCCCCCACCCCCGTTTACCTCTTTCTCCCGGCTGCCCGTTCTGTCCGTTCTGTCCCGGGAAGCCGGGTCTTCCTGTGGGTCCCTGTTCTCCCTGGGGTCCTGGAGATCCCTGTCTGCCAGGCTCTCCGGGGGGTCCCGGCACGGTGCGGATGGACACCGGCGGACTGGGCACGTGGTTCAGGATGGCGTTGTAGCGCGCCATGTGGCCTGAAAACAGAAAGAGGGATGAATTCCCCAGAAGACTGGGGGCTGTGTCTCGTTCGGCATGCTTCCGTCAGTACTCTGCTAACGTGCACTGACCACTTCCTGTCGTAGTGACCACTTTGGATGGTTAGTGTTGTGTGTGTATATATATATATATATATATATATATATATATATATACAGTACAGGCCAAAAGTTTGGACACACCTTCTCATTCAATGCGTTTCCTTTTTATTTTCATGAGTATTTACTAGATTCTCACTGAAGGCATCAAAACTATGAATGAACACATATGGAATTATGTACTTAAAACAGTGTGAAATAACTGAAAACATGTCTTATATTTTAGATTCTTCAAAGTAGCCACCCTTTGCTTTTTATTAATAAGGGAAAACATTCCACTAATTAACCCTGACAAAGCACACCTGTGAAGGTAAAACCATTTCAGGTGACTACCTCATGAAGCTCATTGAGAGAACACCAAGGGTTTGCAGAGTTATCAAAAAAGCAAAGGGTGGCTACTTTGAGGAATCTAAAATATAAGACATGTTTTCAGTTATTTCACACTTTTTTGTTAAGTACATAATTCCATATGTGTTCATTCATAGTTTTGATGCCTTCAGTGAGAATCTACAATGTAAATAGTCATGAAAATAAAAAGGAAACAGAGAAGGTGTGTCCAAACTTCTGGCCTGTACTGTATGTGTGTATATATATATATATATACATACACACACAGACGCTGTAGATCCTTTCAGAAACTTTTACTTACTGCCAAAAAATGATAAATCCCCCACCTCTCTCTAAAAGAACTGCCGACTAACTTACTCTACTTTTACTGACGATGCATTCTTTATCCACCAACCACAACCGGATTCTAACCTTGACCCTTAAGCCAGTGATTTTCAACCACTGTGCCGCGGCACACTAGCGTGCCGTGAGAGATCGTCCTGTGTGCCGTGAGAAATGATCCGATTTTACTTCATTGGTTCAGCAAATTTTTGTTTTTTATTGCGTTCCTGCAAATAATTTGCCATTGTTGCGCATCTGTGCCTGCAATATGATGCCTGGCAGAGAAATTAAATACTAATCTGTGTCAGTAGGTGGCAGTATAGCGCAATAATGAAGGTCATTATTGCGCTATACTGCCACCTACTGATTTAAGACCGTAGAATTACTGCCACCTTTCTCGCGCGCATCCCGCAGTGCCAGGATGTAAGCAGTAGGGCCGAGATCATCGATGTAAGCCTGCAACAGCGATGGATACATTTTTAAAAAGGAAAATTGCAGAAATCTACGTCTTCCCACTGAAACTTATGTAAGTTATACTTGTATGTACTTGTATGTATGTATGTATGTTATGTAGAAATATGCAGAAAGTGCTGTTACTCACTCTGAATGAGCTGCTCACAGACCTGCCTGGCGATGTCCTGGACTGACGCTGTCGACTGCAGGTCGCCCTGGAGACACGACACACACACACACACACACACACACACACACACACACACACACACACAAGTCTGTATTACTATCTTTGTGGGGACATATCATTGACATAATGCATTCCCTAGCCCCTTACCCTAACCTTAACCATCACCACTAAATGCCTAACCTTAACCCTTACCCTCACCTTAACCATCACAACTGAATGCCTAACCTTAACCCTTACCCTAACCATAACCTAATTCTAACCCTAATCCTAAAACCAAGTCTTAACCCTCAAACAGCCCTTTAAACTCGAGGGGACCAGCATTTTGGTCCCCTCGAGGCTGTGCAGACCCCACAAGTATACTGTAGTCCCCGGTTTTTGGACCCAACGAATATAGTAAAACAGGTACACACACACACACAACACACACACACACACACACACACACACAGCTTCTGGTAATGTTTGGATCTGGAATCTCGACTGGGCACTTACCGGCCGCAGTTGGCGTACATTCGTGGTTACAACTGATGACAGAACAGCACTGAAGTGTCCCGAAATATAAACAGGCAGTTCATAACAAAATGTGTTTGTGAGCCGCTGCATCAACATGCAGCGTTTCTCCAACTCTTCCCACACACTGCTGATGCTGTGATCGCACAACACACAACTTTTATCTGTGAAGAATAATGCCTTTTCTGAGAAAAGAATGCACTCTGCATTTTCAGATTTTTCTTTTTTAGTAGTCCTTAATTTGCCTGTGTGAATGTGCTAATGACTCACAACGTGCGAGTGATCAACAGCTTTATTGTCTGCAGATTTACATGAAAAAATGTAATTACATGTGAACACAACGAGCCGCTCGCCTACAGCTGTTGTTACCAGTTAAGCATTTACAGAAACTCTCAGGTCATTTAAATTCAACTACGGTAGGAAGAACCCTTGAAGTGCTAATATTATGCTTTTTGGCTTTTTTCCCTTTCCTTTATTGTGTTATGTATCTTTTTTTGTGCAGGTTATAGGTTTACAAAGTGAAAAAGCCCAAAGTCCACCTCAAAGGGACTTACCATCTCCAACAGAAAACACTGTTCACCAACTGCTCCATACAGCTCTACTGTAGTCCAGCCTTTACTCTGCTTCTGACTGGCTAGTAGTCCTTACCTAGGTACTGTCAGGGCACGCCCTCATACTCTGCTTCTGACTGGCTAGTAGTCCTTACCTAGGTACTGTCAGGGCACGCCCTCATACTCTGCTTCTGACTGGCTAGTAGTCCTTACCTAGGCACTGTCAGGGCACGCCCTCATACTCTGCTTCTGACTGGCTAGTAGTCCTTACCTAGGTACTGTCAGGGCACGCCCTCATACTCTGCTTCTGACTGGCTAGTAGTCCTTACCTAGGTACTGTCAGGGCACGCCCTCATACTCTGCTTCTGACTGGCTAGTAGTCCTTACCTAGGTACTGTCAGGGCACGCCCTCATACTCTGCTTCTGACTGGCTAGTAGTCCTTACCTAGCTACTGTCAGGGCACGCCTTCACACTCTAGGGTTTTTAGAACAAAAAAGCCACTTTATAAAAATCTAACACCCAGCAGTGTGTATTTTCTTTGCCTCCCCTTTCGAATGCAACATTCAAATTACCAGACAAAAAATGATATCCTGAGAAAAGTGGGTTTTGAGGGGTATAGCTCCATAGAGCCCCATTCATTCTGCACTGGCCTGTGAGCGCCCCCTATATGGAACTCTGGTGGAACTGCAACCAGTTCAGAAGCCGGAAGTAACGAGGGAGTGGAACTTCTTCCCTTATTAGAAATTAGACATTACGCATATATCTTATTACTACTATATTCTCCATACTAACCTCTCTTCACAGTAATCTGTGGATGTGCGTGTGAGGTCTCTGGGTGTGCACATCCTGTGTTTTAAAGATATGACTTCTGTTCTGAGTGACGGAGCAGCGGCTTGTTCATCATGCGTCATTCAGCGGAAACCACCCCCACCCCCAGCTGCACAGATACTAAACCTGATACAGGATGATGTATCGTCATTACTTTTTTTTTAAAGATAATTTTTTGGGCTTTTTCGCCTTTAATTGACAGGACAGCTAGGTGAAAAAGGGAGGAGAGAAGTGGAGGACATGCAGGAAATGGTCACAGGTCGGACTTGAACCTTGGACCTCTGCGTCAAGGCATAAGCCTCTCAGTATATGTGCGCCTGCTCTACCCACTGAGCCAACCCGGCCACTGATTGCAACACTCTTTACTACAGCGCTGCTCGTTACTTTGAATTATTTCCTTTTTCAGTCTGTTATCGGATTAGGATCCATCGGTTCCTGGAAGCTACGTATGAACAGGTTTACAGAACCAAATGTAACGCAAAAAAATAACACAAACTGCTGCCGAAATATGAACTGCAGCCTCAAACATGACCAACGGTTGAATCAACAGCTTCAGTGGTTTTGTACACAGACAACAAAGTTAAAAAAAGTTAAGTATATTTATATATTTTATTTGAAGAAATGGCTTTTTTAGAGCAGTTGATTAACTGAAGATAACTTCTCTTTCATTGGGCAATTTTAAACTCTAGTGGACATGTCTTCTCAGCTTGTTAAATGTGAGTATTTTCTAGTTTCTTCTCTCCTCTGTGACAGTAAACTGAATATCTTTGAGTTGTGGACAAAAACAGGACATTTGAGGACGTCATCTTGGGCTTTTTGGGAAAACACTGATCCACATTTTACATAATTTCCTGACATTGCCCACATGCTCATGCATTCATTCTCCCTTGTGGGGGGAGGGGCTTAGGAGACAGTTTTGGGGCTTTAGCGGAAAGTGGGGGGAGGGACTGAGAAGTTGTCGATGTTCAAATTTTTGGGCTAAGTCCCGGCTCTTCCCAATCCTACCTACTTTCATTAAATCAACAATGAAAACAATCGTTAGTCGAAGAAAAGGAAGAGACAACTCACCCGTTCTCCTTTCTCCCCTTTGCTTCCAGGAGGACCCTGCAACAAAGACACGTCAATGAAAAAAGGATAAAAACGACATGTAGTGTGAAGGGTTCAGCGCTGCAGACACAAGGTTGAAAAAGCTAAGAAAACATGACGCAAAGGACTCTCTCTCTCTCTCTCTCTCTCTCTCTCTCTACGTCTGACACGACAACATCAAACCCTCTTATCAGGGTCCCCCCAGGCTTCTCCACGGTAAATTTAAGACTTTTAAAGACCTTTTTAATACCACTTAGGATGAAATGTAATGCCAACTTCACAGCCATATAATGTAAAATCAGTGTGAAAAGTACCAAAATGTTATTAGTGATGCGTTACATTACTGCATTACAGCAAAGAGCAATACATTACTGTAAATTGCATTACTTTTGTAACGCTTTTCTCCCAACTGCAGCGCTCTGAAAGCTGCCAGTTCACACCAAATGTGAATAGACGAGACGGTGGATCATCTCCATAGCAACGACTATCTGGACTTCTGTTCTAACCTCCGACTTCCGGGTTTTTTCCACTTTAGTCAAAGCTTTTTTTGCCGTTTTTTTTGTATAGCAGCATAGCGTGTAGCAGCGTCGCGCATAGCAGCTATTTTTATTTGTTTATTTATTTTTATTTGTTTATTTATATTTAATTTTACATATTATCCAATCTGTGCGTTCATACCGGGCACGTAGTGTCCGCGTTGGCCCGCGCCCTACAGCGATAGTTTTGGCGTCTCCTCTATTTCTTGCGCGAGTGTCAAGCCAGGCAGGGAATCACATACAGGAAGACCACAGTGTAGCAGGATGCCTTACAAAAATAAAACACATTTCAAAATAAAATACCTAGGTTCATGGGTTTCATGGTGATTTGGGCTGTATTGACTTCTCACAGAGAGACATGCGATCAGGCACACGGAGAGAGAGAGACACACACACACACACACACACACACTTATTCTGTTTGTTATTGTTTTCATTTAATTTTAATTGCAATTTTTCTTCTTGTTATTTAGTTTTGTAGGCAGATATTGTTGTATATATTTTTTATTTGTTTCATTTTTTTTCCTTATCAGTATATGTTATAAAATGTTTTAATATTGTCTGATTAAATGTTGTTTTGGACCCCAGGAAGACTAGCTGGTCTTCTAGGCGTCAGCTAATGGGGATCCTTATAATAAATACAAATACACACACACACACACACACACACACAGACAGACAGACAGACACACACACACCCCAATTTTCCCCACTCATCCTGTCTCTTTTAGAGAGAGAGAGAGAGAGAGAGAGAGAGAGAGAGAGAGAGGAGACATCGGTCTATGTATCACATTGTTTAGAGTTCAGATCAGTACGTGACCGCTCTGTGCTCTGGCATTCGTTCCCGATCATTAAATGAAATGTTGAATCACATTTGGACAGCAGCGACGGAGCAGAAATTAGGTTCTGCGGGAAGGTGAAACAAACTGCTGACAAATTACTTTTCCCCGTTAAACAAAATGTTGTCAAGCGTGTAATTACAGATACATGGGTGGACTGCAAAGAGTCCTCCTGAACTAATTACCACACTTTTTGTCAATTGCAGGTGATCTTACCGGAGGAAAATATGCTTCAGTTATTGAGAAACGATACTGCTTAACGTTTATTTTGTAAAGTTAATTTTTTGGGCATTTGTAGGCCTTTATAGACAGGACAGCTGATGACATAGAGAGAGAGAGGGGGGGGAATGACATGCAGCAAAGGGCCGCAGGTCGGAGTCGAACCAGGGCCCACTGCGTTGAGGAGTAATCCTCTATATATGGGCGCCCGATCTACCTCTTGAGCTACCCGGGCGCCCTGCTTAATGTTTATTTTTTATGGCTCAAAGGCAGCGTGACAAAAGAAAGAAAGGTTTGTCGAGATGAAAGAGTTTCCTTTTTAGCACCTGCTGTGTTTTACAGGTTCTGATTCTGTCTGATGAAGGCAACACATTCATCACCGCATTTTAACCATAAATTAAGCAGTGTTTTATTTTTAAATTTTTTAAGAATTCACTAGCGCTGTGAAAACAATAACATTATTTCCTGGTGCTGGAATTCGATGTTTGAGACGACGACTGCAGAGCCAAACAAATTATGGACCAACACGTTCTGTTCTTGCAGTTTACATAATTGCCCTCAGGCCGGCGCTTTAGGGCACCACCCAGGAAAACAAAACGCTATTTAAAATCCTTTATTCCGTCTGCTATCAGACTTTTAAATTAATACACCACCGTTTGTTGAAATAGTTCTTATCACGGTCTCCCCTGGCTGTAGATAGGTGGGCCAATACATTGTTTGTCTCAGTGCAAGTAATTAGGTTGTTTTTTTGTCTTTTGTTGGCTCACTTTTACTCACAACATGCTAATGGCAACATAGGATTCCATTCACTACGCTAAGCTAACTAGCGGCGGCGCTGCCAGTGTTGCACCGGACTAAAACGATGCATGCACAAAAAATGCGTTGCCCCACCTATCTACAGCTAGAGGAGACCCCACCTATCTACAGCTAGAGGAGACCTCACCTATCTACAGCTAGAGGAGACCCCACCTATCTACAGCTAGAGGAGACCCCACCTATCTGCAGCTAGAGGAGACCTCACCTATCTGCAGCTAGAGGAGACCCCACCTATCTACAGCTAGAGGAGACCCCACCTATCTACAGCTAGAGGAGACCCCACCTATCTACAGCTAGAGGAGACCTCACCTATCTACAGCTAGAGGAGACCCCACCTATCTACAGCTAGAGGAGACCCCACCTATCTACAGCTAGAGGAGAACCCACCTATCTACAGCTAGAGGAGAACCCACCTATCTACAGCTAGGGGAGACCCCACCTATCTACAGCTAGAGGAGACCCCACCTATCTACAGCTAGAGGAGACCCCACCTATCTACAGCTAGAGGAGACCCCACCTATCTACAGCTAGAGGAGACCTCACCTATCTACAGCTAGAGGAGACCCCACCTATCTACAGCTAGAGAAGACCCCACCTATCTACAGCTAGAGGAGACCCCACCTATCTACAGCTAGATGAGACCTCACCTATCTACAGCTAGAGGAGAACCCACCTATCTACAGCTAGAGGAGACCCCACCTATCTACAGCTAGAGGAGACCCCACCTATCTGCAGCTAGATGAGACCTCACCTATCTACAGCTAGAGGAGAACCCACCTATCTACAGCTAGAGGAGAACCCACCTATCTACAGCTAGAGGAGACCCCACCTATCTACAGCTAGAGGAGACCCCACCTATCTACAGCTAGAGGAGAACCCACCTATCTACAGCTAGGGGAGACCCCACCTATCTACAGCTAGGGGAGACCCCACCTATCTACAGCTAGAGGAGACTCCACCTATCTACAGCTAGGGGAGACTCCACCTATCTACAGCTAAAGGAGACCCCACCTATCTACAGCTAGAGGAGACCCCACCTATCTACAGCTAGAGGAGACCTCACCTATCTACAGCTAGAGGAGACCCCACCTATCTACAGCTAGAGGAGACCCCACCTATCTACAGCTAGAGGAGACCCCACCTATCTACAGCTAGAGGAGACCCCACCTATCTACAGCTAGAGGAGACCTCACCTATCTACAGCTAGGGGAGACCCCACCTATCTACAGCTAGAGGAGACCCCACCTATCTACTGCTAGAGGAGACCCCACCTATCTACAGCCAGGGGAGACCATGATAAGCCCTATTTCAACAAACGGTGGCATATCCCTTTAAATCTAGAATGATGATGGCGCAGTGGATATGACCCATCCCTTTGGTGTGAGAGATCTGGGTTCGATTCCCACTGTGATACATCAACCAATGTGTCCCTGAGCAAGACACTTAACCCCTAGCTGCTCCAGAGGGGTGTTTTGCTTCTGACATATAACACACACACACTATTACACCCATATAACTGTAAGTCGCTTTGGATAAAAGCGTCAGCTAAATGACATGTAATGTAATGTAACAATAGTCTTTGGAACGAGCATCCCGTTTTGTTTTCCTGAGGTGTGAGCGGCTTGTTGTAGTTTCTGTAACAGTAGGTTACAAAAAAACAGAATGGAAGTGTTCCATAATGGATGCCTCCGACGAATATGCCAGATCTTTTGGCCTAATACGATCTCCAACAATGAAACGGGCAGCCGGAGCATCACCAAGTAGTGTTAATTTCGTCAGACGAGACGAGACTAAATATGTTCGTCAACGACCTTTTTTTCCATGACTAAGACGAGACGATGACGAGACTGCGCCAATGTCCAAAAACGCTGACTAAGACTAAATTAACATGCATTATTGTTGACGAAAAAAGACGAGACTAAAATGTTTTGCATAAAATAAAAACTAAGATAAAATCTCTCTTCATTTTCGTCTACAATCGTCTCTACTTTTTCATCACGAGATAGAATATTCAGCTGTTACCGAGACCCGTTGCTACGGCACCGACAGGTGCCCTAACGACCGTTATCTACCGGACTGAATAGCAACGCAGATTTTGGTGCCACTTAAATGCCTGCGCTTCTCTCTGATGCTCCTAAACGGACATTAGAGTCAACCGAAACATCGCTGCACGGGGCGCTAGTTAACACTACACTTGGCAGCAGGTAACGTTAGCATACCGTTAGCTAGCAGTTGGAGTAAACACGGTTACAATTATTGACATATATAAAAGGGTTACAATGCTGACAGCTAAACGGTGTAAAGGTTTGTCTCTATTTCACTGTGGAGGATTCCAACACGAGACGTACGACAGTCTGCAGCTGCCGTTGTCTGAAAAACAACACATGTTGCGTTCACTTGAAATACGCCTCGCCAGTTTCGTGCTGCATTTAATTTATTGTAAAATATCCTTTTTCAATGCAGTGGTTGTTTTTGTCGTTTACTGGTGAAATAAGGAAGAGGCTCAATATTTATATAACTTTATATAATTTATTTATTTTTATAACTATTTGACTGAAATGGTTATCAGAAATAATTTATTTAAAAAAAAGACTAAAATGTTTTGACTAAAACTAGACTAAAATGACGAGACTTTTAGTCGACTAAAACTTGACTCACAAAAATGTTTGGCACAAGACTAAGACTAAGACTAAATTAAAAATAGGTGACAAAATTAACACTATCACCAAGGAGATTACGCACATGAACCTGTCATGGAGAGAGGCCCAAGATGCTGGGGGGGACCCAATGTAATGGAGAGTGCTCATTGAAGCCTTATGTCCCATAGGGGATGAAGAGGAGTAAGTAAGTAAGTAAGTGAGTAAGTGTTCAACTTGTTTGGGAACCTGATTGATGTATCTGTCATGTCTTGCCTCAAACAGGGCTGTGTACACTCGCTGCCCCGTCTCTTGCAACTTGTCTGTTTTTGTTCTTGGGGTCTGGAGACTGCTGGAAACAGAATCGCCCTTTTTGGGATAAATAAAGTAGTCTGAATTGAATCTGATTCTACATTTTGCGAGATGTACATACACTCCCATTATTTCCAGTTCTTTAGAGACAAAGATAAGAACATTATAGTCACGTTACAGTCCTATGTGCAGCGCTAAACACGCAGCAAACCGAAAGAGCTGCAGGCACAGAGCAGAGAAGGAATGTTGACGAGGGTTTTTCGTTGAAGTTGGACTGAAATTCTAGGTAAAAGTAACTCAAAACTAACACTAAAGTAGTGTAAAGCATTACAATTCAGAGACCGAAATATTGTAATATAAGTAATTAGTCTCTGAAATACTGTTTTTATTCAAGAGCCATATATATACACAGATGTTTTGCACTGAGAGGACTGCATTCAATTGCGTTGTACATGTACAGTACAATGACAATAAAGACTATTCTACCCTCTGAATGACAGTAACTAGTAATATATAATGTATTACATTTTGGAAGTAACTTGCCCAACACATTGCAAGTGCTGTAGTTGCAAGTTTCAACGTGTATAACTGCTATTGTCTGGTCTAAACTGGGCTTAAGTAAAACTGTCAAAGGAACATTTTTAGGAAGGCAGGTTAAGGCTCTGACAGGAGCTATTCAGTGTGTGAGTGACAGACTAGCGTACCTTCAGACCGGACAGGAAGTAGGTAATCCTGCTGACACACTCTCTCTCTCTCTGTGTCTGTCTGACAGACTCTGTTAAGCTAAGCCTGACTGACACGACTTTCTGCCTCCTCCTATCTACAGAGAGTCTGTGTTTGTGCAGCAGCTTTTGTCAGAAAAAGCTAATAGGAAATGTAAAAGCGTACTGTTTCAAGTGTAAAACCCCAGACTGTGGTCTCTTGTGACTCACCGGTGGTCCCAGTTCTCCCTGTTTTCCTGAAGGACCCGTGTGACCGGGGGCCCCGGGGGCTCCTGGCGTCCCCTGAAGAGAAACAGGCAGATTAAAAAGGAGGAAGAAGCAGAATCAGAGTCGACTTTATCGGGCCTAGTGTGCCGATATATATATATATCACTCCGGTGATCACGAGTACATACACAAAAGTTTAACGATAAGAAAACCTTGCTAAATCAGAAGCTGGACTGATGTTAACAGCTTTTATTGTAGCTCCAAGGCTCCTTTTGCGTAACTGGAAGAGTCCAAATAGACCAGACATGACGAACTGGCTTAATCTTATGACAGAGATAGCGGCCTTTGAACTTCTGATCGAAAGGGTGCAGAATATTCCAAGCAAAAACCAGACAAGCATGGATGTCTTTTGAATATAGTATTACTACTAGCTTTTAGAGGGGAGGTGAGGCATTGGCGGAGAGATGATAATTATGGATGTGCAGGCACACATATGTGTGTTTCTATTATTAACAATGTGTATGTAATGGGTAATGAGGATGCTGTGTGGGTTCCTTTTCTTATTGGTTTTATTTTATTTAATTATTATTTTATTTTCTACCGTTTGTATTTTCAAATGTAAGATATATGTATTACATTTGTATCATGTATACAGTATGTGTGTGTGGAGTTGCATTACCAAAATAAATAAAATATGTTAATGACAAAAGTATAACGATAAGAAAACCTAAACATAAAGTGTTTATATTTTGCAGGACAGTCGGTGTGAAAAGCAGAACTGCAAAGATGAATCTATTAGTAATCTATCACTCACCATGGTTCCTGAGGCGCCCTGTCTGCCCGCCGGGCCGTCTTTACCTGGCAGCCCCTGCGGACCACAAGAAGAATTGTGTTTTTAACATGTATCATCTCGTATGTTGAATCTAAATCTGCGATTTTTATCTGTGATAAGCGGGGCCACAAGGAATCTGCGGACACAGAACTTTTTGATCAAGGTCTCTTTTATTTTCAAATATAACAAACAAAATATACAATTCACACATGAAATAGTCATACAAACCACCCAGACAACTCCCCAGTGCCCCCCACCCACAGGTACTTCTGAATTGACAAAAACTTTCAATTAAACTCTGGGGCCCCTATTTTAACAGCGTGAAGCGCGTAGCGCAGGTGCGTTTAGGGCGTGTCCAAATCCACTTTTTGCTAGTTTGACGGCAAAAAAAGGGTCTAAAGGGTTCTAAAGGGTTGTACTTAGTGTCTTCATTAATTCATAGGTGTGTTTTGGGCGTAACGTGCAATAAACCGTAACATTTTTATATGTAATCTGCTGCACGTTTGTGTGCAGCGTAACAAGCATAGTGTGTGTGCGCGCTGTGCACGAGCACCTGAACACACCTCCCTGCGAGACCAGAACGCCCATGGGAGCACAGATGGGCACAGGTGCATTTGCTATTTAAACGACGAGGGCGCTGGACGGGAAACTGACAACTGCTGGGTGCAAGATAGGGGCCGGAGTGTTAACACACCTCAACCACAAGCAGAAAAACTAAATTCTGCTGATCTTCATTCTGGCTCAACTTCTAAAAACTGTAAAAAAAAAACTAAATAAGCACGTTTATGAATCCATTTTAACTTCTGTCTTGGTTTGTCTGTCAAAGCACTTTGTAAACTCAGTTTGAAATGCTTTTATTTAGATACAGTTATTATTATTATTATTATTATTATTATTATTATTATTATAAGTACTCTAGTCTTAACAAGAGTTGTAGTAGTGTAATCAGTATGTGCAGGCCCAGGTTTTCTAGGCACCTGCCTAGAGCCCATTTACCACTAGGGGCCCAGCAAGAGGAACAAGTCAAAACGTTGTATAGTTTTAAAATGTAAATTTCCAATATATCACTTCATTTAAACTTGTATATTGTACTGTAATTTTTTTAAGTCTTTATTATTCATGACAGCTGAAGATGTAAAAGGGGGGAGAGAGAGAGAGAGAGGGGATGACATGCAGCAAAGGAGTTGAACCTGCGGCCACTGCGACAAGGACTGAGCCTTTGTACATGGGAGACGGGCTCTACCAGGTGAGCTATCCAGGTGCCCCGCTCATATTGTTTATAAAAAGTACAGTTAAGTAAAAACTCCAATAGTCCTTCACATTTCAGATCTTCAACGTTTCTTAGGCCAAGGACCCCCTTAGCTGAGAGAGAGAGACAGGGTAGGGACCCCCTACTACATTTACTGTTATATACTGTAGTTGCATTTTAAACTGGGCTAGATGGATGAACATGAATGGATAGTATTTATACATCATGTTTTCATGTTAAACTTACATGTAGAAAACACAGTGAATCCTTAAGCTTAACTGTATGGCGACCACAGTGGCTACATTACCTATAGTAAGCTTATCTTCAATGTTTAAATCAAATGGTTTTTCCCCCTCACAAATAGGCCAATTTATCTTTGCTATTAAAATGTTGAATTCATATTTTCAGACATTTGGTGGCCCCCACTTGCACTCACTCTGAGGGGTGACGGACCCTCTATTAAAGATCTCTGACCTAAATAAATACATTAGCATAATAATCATGTGGCAGTTAGAAGTAATGTTGTTTATTCACCAAGTAAAGTATTCATTTGGAGGCGGCCCCCGAAATAAACCAACCCGATCTCAACAAAATTCCATGATGGGCCCATGGAAGAATTTCGTGAAATGAACACGGGCCCTTAAGTTCAGGAAACGGTCGTGGGTGGGCTTACGTTTCCATGACACGTGGAACAACAACAATAGCCTAGCTCTGAGAAGTTTACTCCCGGAGTCCTTGTGTTTTTTTTTGCACCCAGTATATTTCCTCGGAGTACGTTGGCACCAAGATCTTGGTTCCAGCTGTCGCCGTGGTCCTGCTGCACTCCCTGCCAAGCTCTGCGGTGCCCTGCAATGTCATGCTGCGTCCTGCTGAACCCTGCTACTTCCTGCAGCGCCCTGCTATGACATGAACTACTACGACTACCATTGTAGTCACTGTTCCATTATCTTTATTGTGACTATTATTTGCCTCTGTTCATCACACCCCCAACCGGCACCTACTCTATCTGTAAAGTGTCTCGAGATAACTCTTGTTATGATTTGATACTATAAATAAAATTGAATTGAATTGAACAACGGGTCGGTTGAGTTTAGGAAAAGAAGAAAGCGACCGTTGGGTTTAGGAAACGTGACATGCAGGACACAATCCCTGGTCTCCTGGGTGAAAGTCCTGTGTTGTTTGACCCATCACCCTCCTAACCTGACTCCACCAGATGGGTGGCTTCTCATTTGCTCGGCATATCCATCTGGGAACTTTCCGTTGGAGAACTTTTGGTGAAGGGGCGAAAATCCTGGTTAGCTGATTGGATAAACCATCTGTCTATCTACCACCTATAGTTGGTGATAGACGGGGCCAAATCAACCAATCAGATCAAACTCTTGCTGAAACCAGTCGTGGAGAAGAGCAGAAACATCTTTTCCTCCTAGAAAAGCCTCCAGTGCCATTTCTTTTTCAGTTCTTCTTTCAATGAAGGAATACTTTCTAATTCAGATAAAACTTCTTTCGTTGCGTCACACTTAAACCCGCCTCAAAAAACCAATGCCGATTGGTCGGTCGTTTGGTGAACGGCTCCAAATTTTCTCTATCTCAAGATGCCAGACTGGTCTGGGAGTAGAAAGCTGGAGCTTGCGAGATCAGGACGCTCTCACGAGGCTAATCCACCCCCCCCAACCAGCCTCCCTATGCTGATTTTCGGCCTTTCAAACTACTCGCTACCGTAGTCGCTCTTAATGCTACGTCATCTTCTCATTGACTTTACGTTGGCATTGTTTTCCGTGGTGGCCACGCGGAATTATCACACATTTCGTGCCACCACCACGTAATGCGCTGTTAACAGTTCGTGATCATTTCACGGACTTCTGTGAGACCAGGCTGAAAAAAAAAACATTATGCCTAGTGTAATTTTTCCATTTGATCCGGCTCCGAGTATGTGTAGTAGTAATAATAATTTCATTTATACTGTTTATTGATCCCCAGTGGGGAAATTACAATTAGCTATAGCTGTAGTATGTTAAGATGTTAAGAGTAATATGTTTGCGGTGACTCACTCTGATTCCTGCCGGGCCTTCTCTGCCTTGAGGTCCGGCTCGGCCAGCGATTCCCTGAAACACAGAGAGGAGAGCAGCTCACATTCACACGGAGTCTAAATCTACACATTTTAACAAATTACGTCAATACTTTAAAAACAATTGATGTCAAATGACAACATAACTTATGACCTCATAAGGAGCAAGATTCCAGATCGGCCCATCTGAGCTTTCATTTTCTCAAAGGCAGAGCAGGATACCCAGGGCTCGGTTTACACATATCACCATTTCTAGCCACTGGGGGGACCATAGGCAGGCTGGGGGGGAACTCATATTAATGTTAAAAAACCTCATAAAGTGAAATTTTCATGCCATGGGACCTTTAAATAACACTTGCCTGATGGCTTCTACTCTCTGCTGCTACTGCTGCTACCGGCAGTAAGACGAGTGCTTAGGGACCGTCTACAAACTACAACACCGAAAAGAGATGCAACAAAAATATGTATTAATTCAATGATTAAATAAGGTAATGTCTCCAAACTTACCTCATTTATAACTTGCCGCCTGCTAGTTGTTCTACAGCACTTACTTTTAAAAATAAGTTAAATTAATAAATATTTTTGTTGTATCTCTTTTCAAACCATCCCTTTAATCAGTGTTGCATGGCTGTGTGTGTGTGTGTGTGTTTTATTGCTTCCTGTTGCTCTGCAATGCTTCTGCCTTGAGAACGCTCATTGTGTTGCTGTTGCTGTCATTTGGTGTCTTGTTTGTCTGTAAACTTTCACTCATTTGTTTCACCCATCACCTAACTGGTATTAAAACATCTGGCCAAAAGGACTGCAGTAGAAAATGTGCCAGCTGGCTAACACTGACACATTTACAGATATGTTGATTAATGGGTTGTCCCAGCTGGGGACCTTTGTTGCAGGGCTTCCTATACTTTCAACTTTCCAAAAATACTGAAACCATCTAACTCTCCTGTTACAAACGGTTCTGTTTAGATTAAATCTTGCTGTCTTGTTACAAACTAAGGAAACCGAAAAGAGATTTGAACAGCAGAAATCAACCTTTTGCAAATGGCACCATTATTCACCAACTGTTTGCTTCCAAAAGGTCATACTAGTCCCAGTAATTTACAGTAGAACATTACTTTTGTGAGGCTCTTTTCATGGAACAGACTGCTGCCCAATGTTCGATCACGGACAATATTCAACAATTAATTTTCATCTCTGACAAAAACACTTCAAAATATAAGTTTGGCAGGAGACGGTAGACGTTTGGTGTCTTAATAACATGATTTGATGATGATTCGTAATGATTAAGCACCAGACAAATGGTTGAATATTTACATATTGATCATTAAGACCTAACTAGGGTTGAGTTTTTTCTGATACCGGTGCTAAAGGATACTTTTAAAACAGTGCCGGTGTCCAAACGGTGCCTGAACCAATACTTTTTAAAAAAGTACGACAAAAACAACCACCAGATGGGAAAAGGGTATTTAACAATAACTTTGAATGCACCACGAGGCTAAGGCGTCCGGTATACTCGTCGCAGCTGACCTGTCGCAAGCAAATGTGACATCACGGGAACGCCATAACTATTGCACACTAGTTGCAGTCTTCTCTGAACTCTCTCTGAACAGAGGTGTCGCTAATGAGGAAAGGCTACCGACTTTGCTATTTCTACGCACCAGAAGAAGAAGAAAAAGGCAAACAATGGCAGAACAGGCGGCAGCCCTGACGTCAACGTTTCGATTTGATTGGATGACCTACTTGGTGGGATCAAGCCTTTCATTCACCATAAAAGAACTCATCTTAACCCAGTAAGTTTACAAGAGAGACTTGCAGTCACTCTGATACCCCTTTTCCACCACCAAGAACCAGGTGCTGGTTCAGAGCTAGAGCTAGTGCCGGTTCGGAGTTGGTTCGACTGACGAGCCTCCAAAGAACCGGTTTGCTTTTCCACAGGCTAAAGAGCCGGCACAGAGCCAGGTCTTACGTCACTGTACGTCATATATTTACTGGTTCAGAGCTGGTGCTTTGGTGGTCGAAAAACAAAGAACCGATTTGAAACTAGGCTCTGGCTCCGAACCAGCACCAGCTCTGCCTTGGTGGAAAAGGGGTATGAGAGTCCTGGCATCCGGTTGCCCTCAAACTCGTCCATTGCTTCCTGTTTCCGCTTTGTCACGCGCCGCTGAAAAAAATCGAGTGGTCGCGCACTCAAAATCCTGGTGCACCAGCGAGATCTACATCCATTTGGCATCACATTGGCGCACAACAGGTCGGCTGCGGCGACAGTAAAAAGGCCTTTAGGCTACCAGTTTTTGTGTTGTTTTTCCCGGTGTTGGGATCCTCTATATTGAAATACAATCACACTTTACACCGCTTAACGTTAGCTGTCAGTATTTTAATCGTGTTTAATCCAGCTACTAGCTAATGGTAGGCTAACGTCACCTGTTGTCAAGTGTAGTGTTAACTAGCATCACGTGCAGCAATGCTTCTGTTGTCTTAGGCTTTTCTTACCTGTGTTCCTTGTTGTCCAGCTTCACCTTTCTGTCCTCTCTCACCTGGAGCACCCTGCCGATCAAAAATATACTTTCTTTTCTGACAGTATGCATATTGTTAATATAAAATGAAATGTACTAAATATCATAGTTGCAATGGTGTAAACATTACGGTGTTTTTCCATAAACGTACAATATGAATTGTATCCGCAATATGTCACCATGAAAATTAACATTCAAAATAATAACCTTTACAAATAAATGGAGAAAGTTTAAGTGTCTATTAGAGTGGAAGTAGTGTCTATGATTTATGTTTTACTGCCAATGGTGTGGACCTGAGCTCTATAGTGAGACTGAGAACTTGGTGGGTTATTGTCTTACTGGGGGTCCTATGATGGAGCGTCCGCTCGGTCCTTGTGGTCCTTGGGGTCCCTGAGGCCCGGGTACACCTGTATCACCTACTGGACCAGTTGGCCCCTGGAGAGAGAGCGAGAGCGAGAGAGAGAAAGAGAGAGAGAGAAAGAGAATGTGTTAAAGACAGTCTTGTATAGTCTAGTCTGGATCTGCGGAAGTGCATTTCTAATCTCCGTGTGTTGCCGTTCTCAAACTCCGTTCTCCTCGGGAAACAACAACAAACTCCGAGCTAGCGAGCTACTCGCTGAAAATATCAAGTTTTGAAGAATATTTGGACGGCGCAACAAGGCAGGTCTGCTTGGTTCTTTTGGTGAATGATTGTAAAGATTTACAAAGAATATATTTAGGTAATTTCCTCTCTAACTGGGATGTTTTGGGACCGATTGGCGTGGATGAAGTACACACGGAGATACACTGGTAAGAGCCAATGAGGTTTTACCATGAATCAGCTAATTTAAATAGCTCACGTTACTGTATTGTGAAGTGTATTAACACCCTATTTTATTCTGCACATTCTATAACTTGTATTTAAGCTATATCTTAACTATCTATATGTATGATGATTCCAATATACTCTTCTATAGGAAATGGCCACAGGAAACATCTGGAATGTGTTATCAGTGGGGCCACCAAGATAGAGATTTCTTTGTTGAAAAGAAGGCCAGTTGGCTTGTAGCCATTGGTCAATTATTGATCCCACCCAATTTATGAAGCATAGATATGCGTTTTCCACACAAAGAGCTGGAGAGAGACCATTCAGAGAATCGGGGTGAGGTCCTCTCCGGGCTCTTCAGAGCCTGTAAATTGATGCTGAATTCTTTGATGTAAATAAACTTTTATAATCAAGAACAGCGTCAGCGGATTCCTCTCCATACAGCATTACACCATCGATACTACATACACCACAATTGCGTCAACAGATAAATTCGTTTAATGTTGTATTTTTGCAGGGTGCAAATGTTCCACCAAAACAAGTTCCTTCCTGAGACTATTTAGCAGAGCCATCGTCACTGCGTCCGGAGCTTAGCGTCGCCCAAGACCATTGTGATTGGTTTAAAGAAATGCAACCAACCCAGAGTGTTTATTTCTCCTATACCAGAATGCATCTGTGGTGTAGCCAGACCTTCCTCCACAGCGCTGTGGAGATAGAGCCGGCAATGTGAGACTTTATAATGTCTGATGTGAGGACACTTACTGCCGATTGGCTAACCTCAACAGTTCCAACAGTAACCTACGATGATGTCTGTTAAGACAGTGTCAGATTATAGAGTCAGAAATTCGAGACATATGATAAAATAAGAAGCCTTTATTGTCATTACATTACAATAAATACAGCGAAATTACGAGTGTCCCTCCCAGCGGTGCCTAAAAGAAAACTATATTGCACATATCCACGTATAGCATAAGACAAACAACATTCATTCAGCATTTGTCATAAAACAAGGGAAGGTAGTTGTGATAATAAAGATATTGAAAAATTATGATATAATAGAAATAAAGCACCGTAAAATGGATTGTAAAAACACTAATAAAAATGTTAATATGGGTGCAGAGTCACACACTGAAACACTACAGGTTGGTCCCCGACCAATCATAGCTTGCCAGTCTTTTATGACTTATTGAAGGTGCTCTGGACCGACTTCTAGGACAAGAATTAAATAAAAAAATGGCATTCAAAGTGGTGTGTCTGAGACTGGTGGTCTGGTGTTTGGAAAAGCCTCCAAAAAGAAAAAACTAACAGGTAAACTTAGTCTAATGATGCAATTTTATCGCATCAAAAAACAGGGAAAGCAGTGATGGGTATCCATTTTTATTTATCTTCAACAGAACTGAAAGAAAATATCTAACTACACTCTAAGAATAGAACATAATGAACTTTGCAGAAGGATACGATGTGTTGTGCACTTTGACACGATGAAGGAAGTGGTTTTGTGTGGTTTATAAAGCTTCATCATGTTCAGCTTTGATATCCGTTTGTGCGCATGCTTGTGGCCATGTCTGAATATTTTTTTCAGACTCCATTTCCTCTAGAGTTTAACACATACTGATAATGATCACTGGGAGGAAATGATTCCAGTGATAACTGAATATGTCACATAAGGTAGCAAAAACATTTTAGTCCATGCATATATGGCCACAGGATGCCATGTTGTGCAATGTGTAATGTGTTGCAGATCAGAATAGGAAATAAGGCAGGACATTTATAAAAAACATTTCTCTGCTCATGGTCAATGTTTGATCCATTACCTGGTGATTGTTTTCATCATTTAAAACAGTTTATTTAGTCTTTTGTAGTCTTTTTGGTGAAACTACAGCAGCAACACTGACATTTTAATGTGATTAATGGCGAACAATCTGAATTCCGCGAACCCGTGCAAAGTGCTCTAGCGTATTCGACAAACCACAGATAACATATCACATCTGTCAGAAAAAAAAGTGCATCAGCTCACATACGTCTATGTTTTAAAAGATCAAAGATAGAACTTTTTTCTATTGGGCAAGTAGTTAAGGGGTTTTACAGTACGTCAGAAATGTGGCAGTGTGTTTTCCTGCTGCTACTTCCTTAATACTTGGTGTTGAAGAGAGAGACAGAAAGCATCGGATTAGAGTACAAAGTTATATTTAGGATTTAGAAAAACAAACTACAGCAAAGCACCGGCTGTTAGAGGAATACAACAGGGTGTACTGCTACAGGAAATTGTGAAAAAGCTGCCCAGACTCGTCAGTTGTCTCAGCATTTAAAATGTCTTCCAACATTTACGAAGACCCAAATTTGTCTATGAATGTGAAATACAGCAAAGGAGCCAGAGAGGACAGAGGAGAGCGAGTGGAGAGAGTAATCGACATCTACGAGAGTGTGGACACGTCCACAAACCGTTGTGTTCCAACACAGCGCGGAGGTACGTAGCCATTAAATACTTAAAGTCAGAATCAATACTTAAAATTACTGATTATATCAAAACAAACGGAAACTGTACATTGAAATCAAGTGCTCAGCTATCAATGACATATGTAAACGATTGTCATTATATTGATGAAATAATAATATTCATTACAAGAACATTTGCTCTAATGCCTGCAAAAGATTTATAAGTACAGTAGTTTGCCTTACAAATGTGACATGTACATTTTACAAACTTTACTCGGGGGCATTATACACTTTAATACTTTTATTCAGTGGTGTAGTCTACATGATACACAGGTATACACAGTATACCCACTAAGAAAGCTCCAAGATTTCCATATACCCACTTAAAAATGGCCAATGACACGCAACGATATGCTTTCTATTATGTTTTTTACATATTTTGAATTGTCATCTATGTTTTTCTTCTTCATATAGGCTAAATAAAGGGATTTCCACCATAAATTGGTGCATAAACCTGTATCTGAATGCAAGAAATGAAGTCTATCGACGCTCAAAATAACCCTGGGGGTGGACACCCAGACCCACCCACTATGATATGGCCTCCCCTCCCCCAAAGGCAGATTCAGGCCCATATATATATAGCCACTACAATACATTAGACTACACCATGGCTTTTATTACATACATTTGTGTTTTGCGGTTGTTTCCTGTAGAGTGCATTCTGTTGTTACGCCCCTAGAGACAAACTCTGAATTTTTAAGAGGAAATTAAAGACTTCGTTTTAATCTGGCTTTTAATTTGGAGTAATGTTGTAGCAATGGTTTATAAGTGTTAATCATTGTTTTCATATCATGTTTGCTTTATTCTGTTGGTTGTATTTATGGATTTCTAACATTTACTGTGTTATTGTTGTCATTTTTAGATTTGCTTTTTTTAATACATTTCTTTGTCTTCTCTTTTTGTGTTTTTGTTTGTTGTTTTCATGCGTTTTAATGTTGTTCTGTGAAGAACTTTGGGCTGCATGCTTGCATGAAATGTACTTTATTAATAAAGTCAAGTTGAGAGTTGAGTTTAAATGTCTTTGTTGTCATCTGTTCAGATAAGCTTGACCTAAATCAAAATGTGTTCTCTATGTGCTTTGCCTCTGCAGGACCACACACTCAAAATCATCCTCCAGCTGTGCAAAGAAACCCTTTCAGAGCAGCTGCGCTGGTTCTGGGTTTACTCTGCCTCCTGCTGGTAGCGGGAGTTACTGTCCTGGCCAATCAATGTGACCAGCTGCAGACCAGTAATAAGGAGCTGCAGACCAGTTATAAGAAGCTGCAGACCAGTTATAACAACCTGAGCAACAGTTTCTGCCAGGAGGCAACAAAGCAGACACACGGTGAGCAATGTTTAAAAAAGGAACAAGTATTATAGGCAGAGCCAAACAGAATCTGCATTTTTTTTCTTCATTTTTCAGCAGTGATGCAGAAAAGGAATGTTTTTTTCCGCTTTTTTTAATCTGCAGTTCTGTGTGGCCCTGCTAATAAGTGTTATATATTTGTCATTAACTTATTTGATTTGTCATTAAAACACAGGATGGACGAGATACCAGTGCAGTTGTTACTACAAATCTATTAAGATGAAAAACTGGACAGAGAGCAGGAAAGACTGTCAGAACAGAGGAGCAGATCTGGTGATAATAAAAAGCAAAGAAGAAAATGTGAGTGTCTGTTAACATATTTGTATGTTTTGGCAATATTTTCTGAGATGATCAAAGGAAAAAACTGAAAAGAGAAATCCTCAGTATTTCTATTCTGTGCAGGCTGTTCCATTCGTACATATACATGTAGCTACAAAAAGTAAAGCACTGTAATCCGCATGTATTTTATGTATTACTGTCAGCAACACGTTGACTGCTGCTGTATGAGAGCTGGAAGATCTGTGTAGGGAGGAGGTCGGGGGATGTTTGGCTCCTGGTGTTTTAATTCAAACCACAATGATAATCATAGTCCTTTTGGTGTCTAAACTTAACTGTTGTCTCCACATGACAGTCACCTTTTGTTTGTAAGATATACAAATTGTTGTGGATAAGTTTTTGTACAATATACATCAACTGCAAATGGGAAACCGCAATTTGACACATTTACATCAGCAAGACACTTAATGATTGTTGTCCCTGACAGAATAAATGTACTTCTCATTGCGTCATTTCTTTATTTATTTCTGTCCTTCAGAGACGGTCAAAACATGAACTACGTATTAACCACCACAGAAATACAAGTGTTTGAATAGGTAAATAATTGTATGCTCTTTTGCTAAATATTTAGGATTTCGTCAGTGAGCTGAATAAACCTGAAACTTCCTGGATCGGTCTGCAGTCAGTGTCAACAAACGATTGGAATGATGAATGGAAATGGGTGGACGAATCAACACTATCATATATGTGAGAACATTTTAGTATTTCTTTTTGTATTTAATTACGATATTTAGGGGTCATTGCATAATAGTATATAGTTGGATGAAATGGAACATAAAAAACAAGAAAGTTCCAATAGTAATTTATTAAGACCATAATAATGTTAGCATTTTCATTTAAAATGAGCATTTCCTTAAAGATAATCTATAAATGATTCAACACATGGTTTTAAGTTGATATCAAAGCCACATGATGTGTGAAGCCTTCAGCTGTTGGGCTGAAAGTTTACTTTGTAATAACCACACTCTCTGCACACAATCGGATTCTGAAGAACTGAATGTTAAATGCTTTGTGCCACCAAAGCATTCTGACCTTGAATTTTGGCTCATATTTAAAAAGTCAAAAGCCAAAGAGGTTAAAGGAACTCATCTTGGCTCCTGACAGCTCAGGATAATGAACTTGCAGTCTACTGCTCGACCACATAGGGGCACCAACATGCTCATATTAATCCTCCTGTGGGATGCCCTCTTCAAAACAGGCACAAAATGTGAAAGAAATACCAAAAAATTAACAAAACAAATATTACATACTAGTTAAAAGACATAAGAAACTAAATATAAACCTCAACTGTCAGTCCTGGATTATTTTCATGAGTTTCCAACCACAATAACTGCATCGTCATAGCAATAATCTCTTTTGTTTTGTGGCTTTTAACCATAACAACATAGTGCTTGTTCTACAGGTCCTGGCAGAAAGACGTGAATATGAACCCCGTGAAGGGGGCCACAGCATATATGGATCTGGATGGAAATTGGAACCATTCCAATAATGGATTGAAAAGATGGATTTGTGAGAAACATATTTATAAGGTCTGATATGTAACTGTTATGTAATGGGTTTGAATCTTGACAAGGACATTTCTTCTTCTCTTATCCATTGGTACTTGTTGCCCTCCCTTAAAACTACATAATAAAGGCAAACATGAGACAATTAACTGTACTGTGTTACTCTAAAAATGAAAAATGTAAAAGTACAAAAAGGCCAAAGTGTTCCATAATATAAGAAGAAACATACGAACTGACCAAGCGTCAACTTTGCCATTGCTAAAGTGCCTTAAGCCTTAAAAATTCTCTCAAATTTGGTCTCTGACTCTACTGGCTCAAAAAAAAAAAAAATAGGTTTAAAAAAGAAGTCATTTTCTATAGAAGTCTATGAGAAAATTTGTCTACTTCTCACTTGATTTGTGGGACCTTTACTTCTTCTACCACTGATTATCTGCAGAAACTACAACCACACGTGGGAAACAATGTTATAGTCAAACTGTAATGACCTGTTTGTGTAATAGCCTGAAATAATAATGGACAAAACCTCCAGGCCTAAAAAAGTGAAGCCAAAGACTAAGTGAGTTAAAGCTGCATTCTCTCTAATTTCCAGCAGAGGGCTGATCCACTGGCTCCAAAATGAAGTTGGTTTATACAGAAGTCTTTGAGAAAATGAGCCTATTTCTCACTTTATTTGTCATGACAGTAAACATTTTCATGATGAGTTTATGGTCAGAAACACTCATTTCAAGTCTTCTTCAACACAGCATGATGTTCCTTTAGTAAATTATGGTCCCATTTATTTTTAAATAGACGATAAAACAGGGGATGTTTTAGGACCTGTTTATCAGGACAGAGGCTTAGCAATGCTAACCATGCTAACACTGTGGACATTAAAATAGACCTGAGCCTGTCTTTTGCTGTTAAACTTTGACCCTCTCACTATGCGTTTTCACTTCATCAGTTAAGGGGAACATTTTGGACCCCTAAAAATTTCTTCAGTGTTCTGCCCATAGATATAGAACAATGTTGTTCTATATCTATGGTTCTGCCAACCAAGCTAGCTAGCGTTAGCATTAGCTGGTAACTTAAGGGAAAGTTTGCATTTTCTGTACTATCGTACCATTCAGATGAATGTCGCCAGTACCCTGAGGTCAACGCTTACATGCCAGCATAACTCTACTGGATGACTCAGATCAGTCGGTTGAAGTCAGTGACTTTCCCTCTTTAGCGCTTAGCTTAGCATCGTAACCATACACAACACTGGCTTAGATGCGTCATTCTCCCTAGCTTTGCCCTTTTTTCCAAATATTCTGGCTCCAAAATACCAAGATGGCAACAGCCGAAATGCAGACTCCTGGCTTCAAAATAGCAGACCACAAACCAATTGGTCACATTTTAGTGTTTCTTTGCATCATTGGGAGATTTGGCCTGATGGTGGCAGTAACGAAAACATCAGGGGGTCACCACAATCATTTTTAGGGAATTGGGCCCTACAGTAGTGGAAGTCTGTTATTGTTGAATCATGGATTAAGAGACAGAGTGTCTAATACCTTGTTCCAGAGCAGGGTATCCATTTAAATTCATCAATTGTCAAATATTAACTTCATTAATAATGACAATGTTTCAGTTTAGTCAACAGAAAGACGCATTTCCTGTTTTGGCCAAACTGTTGAACTGCTGTGTGGGGTGTGAAAGCATTTAACCAAGCTGTGAATAAATGCTATTTATAAATTTTTCAGTTTTACACAAATGCATTTATAGCTTGTAAATTGCTTCATAAAATAAATCCAAAGACTGGACAATGCAGTGTCCTGGCTGAAGATAAGGAAACCACCGGACTGGAGTTAGTTTAGTATTCAAATATATCAATTTAATAAGTAATAAGGGTGTGTGTGTGTGTGTTTGTGTGTGTGTATGTGTGTGTGTGTGTGTGTGTGTGTGTGTGTGTGTGTGTGTGTGTGAGGGTGGGGATGTGCTGCTACTTCCTTAATGTTCATCCGTAGAGGATGTGATATCACTAAATTAATATATACTGTACCAAAGTTTTCCAGCAGCATAGTGACCAATCTCCACAGCGCGGTAAGCAGTAAGTGAAGTGAAGCTACGGTTGGATTGTCTCAAGATGTCCGAAGATATTTATGCCAAACCAGATATGTCAAATAAGGTGAGATACAACAGAAATGTACAGAAGGACAATGAATGGGAGGAAAGGGAGGTGGAAATATACGACGATATCGGAGATGATCAAACTGCTAATCAGTCACACGGAGGAGGTAGGTGACACATTATGACAAATCAATATAACAAATTCTCATGCTGATCTGTTTGTTTTTGGGTGTCTATTCAAGTTATGTTGGACTGATGTGTAAACTATGTTTGCTCTCAGTTTAGTTGGTTACTCTCAGCTTTCAAATCCAAATTAATTGCCACCCATCTATGTTTGTCTCTATAGATGTACAGTATGAAAACCTTGTGTTTTGCAGCTCTTTCCTTCAGTTTTATTACTTTCTGCTAAAAGTATAAGAGCCTTATGGTTACATTTCACTGACTAGTGTCATTTCTGAGATCTGAGGAAGCATCAACTCCGGTAAAGACATGAAAAAAGGGAAGTGCAGTGTGACGAGGTCTGTTGAATATCCTTAGCAATGCAGAGCCAAATTAAGAACGAGAAAGAGAGACTGAAGAGAGAGAGGAAATTAAGTCACTATAGTTTTTATTTTAGTTGTGAGTCAGTTCTGCAATTCAATGTTCCTTTATAACTCAACATTTCACGAGTTCATATTTGTTCTACTTTAATATAATAATTGGTTTACATTAGAGTGGTTCAATGATTTCTCTAAGGGCGTATAGTTCCTTAGATTTTATAAGTTGGAGCATTGTGTATTTTTCATATGGTTCGTTTTGCTTTCACACCGCACTTTGACAAACACCAATATCCGAGTGAAATTCGCAGACACTTTTGGGCTAAAAAATATTGGAGCAATACCAAATTTATTAACGTCTTTTCTGGGTTTGCTTTGGTGTTTCTAATATTTTAGAAGATTGCGAACAATATGAGCTGCTGACAGACAGCTGCCTTTGAATCATATAAGTACGTAAATTGTGTGCAAGGTTGAAATTGCAGGTTAGTAAATGCAGTTGGTTCACTTCCTGCTTTCGGGTCAGATCCCTTTGTCACGTAAACTGAACTCTATTGCACTTTGAAGCGAACCAAGAACCCTGTTTTCAAGCTTTTTGGTCCGCACCATAGTTTGAATGAGCTTTAACACCACCCCAAGGTATTTTATTGTCACATATACATACATGTAGCAAAATCCAATCTCTGCATTTAACCCATCCCTCAAGGGGAGCAGTGGGCAGCCAATCACAGCGCCCAACTCCAGATCTGAGCCAGTGCCTTGGTCAAGTAGCCTGGTTAACACCAGACCCTTCTCAGCTGTAACTGAGAGTGGGTCTGGGAAAGGTTCATTGACAGTTCATTTCCAGAGGGGCGTCACCAACGGACGCCACTCAAATACCTCTGGGCTCATTGGATAGTCCTTCAACCAATCAGACCAACGATCCGGGTGACACTTTTCACATCCAACAAAAAAAATGTGATTCTGGTTTTTGGTGTCGTCCCTCCACGCCCTACTTTCTCCTTGCAGGTGTTGCATATTGCTAACTTGTTATCTTCTGCACACACGCTGAAGAATTTCCAAACAGCTGATATGTTGCAGGTTAATTCACGAAGCTCCCTACATGTGCAAGAATAGCGCGGACACGCGCTTCACACCGCGAGCGGGTACACGCCACACACGGCGGAGAAGTTGAGAGAAAGGAGAAAGAGACTGTGTCTCTGTCCGTGTGTGCGTGCGTCCTTGAGAACTGTAACTCGTATAACTTATGTTGTCAGTTAATTATAGCATTGACCGGTATAAAATCGGCATATGTCAGACTGACCTGCCAGTCCCTGGTCATGGTGAAGCACGGCTT